>NC_135500.1:163654182-163864182 GCF_052857255.1 Amblyomma americanum | reverse complement strand
GGGATATATTTGCGCAGGAGCAGCGAAGTGTCCAGCGTTTCCAAGGTAGGTCATCATCTCCTTGAGAACTTTCGGCAGTTTCACATGGACAGATGAAGAAACACACGCGCTGAGTTTTCCATACAGATACACAAGAGTACATGCGGGTGGCCTAATTAACATGTCTACTCAGATGACCAATCGCGCGCTCCTCTGTGTCTCCTTGCCTTGCTCCTTTCTTGCCTCAGTTACTCACTCTTTCGCTGACTCGCTCGCTCGCTCACCAAATCACTCACTCCTTTTCAAACACTCTTACTATAAACTCACTCACTCAGAAAGTCACACACACACAGACTCACTCACACTTTTACTCACCTACGCACTCAAACCCTTACTCACTTCGACACACACTTACTGACTCACTCACTCACTTACTGACTCACTCCCACACACAAACACCCTCACTCACTCAATTCCACATGCACTTCTTCGCTCGCTGAATCACGACACTCAAGACAAGCAGTTATTTATGCAATGCTTCCAAATGCTCACACTAAAAGCAGCCCATTCCTCTCACAATGCACGCAACTTGCAAGCGCAGCAGCCACACATACCAGCGCCTGAAGAAGGGCCGCACACCCTACCACCTTCTCGTCCCGCTCGCTCGTTTCCCTTGCTCCCACCGCACTTCCCCCGAAGCCGACCCTTAAGGGCAGAGTGCTCTGCGCGGCTATTGTCGCCCCGCGTAAGGAGTGCTCCCGCTCGCCTGCCGCTGAGGGAAACGGCGATGCCGGCTCAGGCCATTGCGAGGATAGCGCGGGGCTCTTGGCGAAAGGTGTGTGCTGTCTATCAGCAAGAGCCACTCTTGGACGATGGACAGGACTGCGGGCATACCTCTGCCGAAAGGTTTGATATTTTTCTTGTTGTAGCGAACAGCATGGCTGCACGAGTTGGAATAGACTGTTCGTTTCAGCATCTAAACATTGCTGACGTGAGTGTCAAAAATAAAAAAAAATGATTTTGAACCGGCCTAGGTTAGTTATGCGCGGCACATGAACAAATTAAGGTGCTTTATTAACGGAGTAAATGTATAACCTTCAGCCTGCACCTAGCGCCAGTTGGCGTCAGGCGCAAACTGTGATGATTTCATAGCTGAGCGCAACATCTGCCACAAATAACGCTCAATCACTTCTGGATTAAGGAATCAGTATTACCCCGGTTGTCTTTCCAAATACCACCGCCTCCGCTGCGCTGTGGGCAGAGCGATTGCGTGCAATGCCACAGTGTGCAGATAACCACCACATCACAAGTCTGTGGTGTGGTTGATAAGCTTCTGAATGAAGTTTGTTTATATTGACAATTACCTGCTCCTGCAGAAGAGTCAATGAAGCAAATTTACGCTGTAAATGACTGCTTCAAAATACAGCCAAAATCCGCTCAAAGGCAGGTCTGCTCTGTTGCGGTAGCCAATGCTCTGTAGCTGAGTGTTGACGAGATTGTGGTTTACATTGATGGCACCCAGACGTTGGTTGCAGATGCAGATGAGATGCATCTAGAGATGTTGTCAAGAGAGTAGCCTGTAAAACCTGGCCTGGAGGTGTCAGCTTTGCTTATAATGTTAAAAATTGTCGTACTGATGATACATAGAGAAGTTTCTCAGGTCAATCAAGAAGCCACTGGAGCGTGACGGTTACGCAGGATGCTGGAAGCGGATATCCTGATTTCCGTACCACAAAATGCACTCAGGCACGAAGCAGTTCCTGTTCGGGTGCACCTTCGAGTATTAAAACTGATTCGTAAAATGTAGGAATGTCTATATTTCATTTCTCACTAATGAGCTAACTACGTTTCGTACAAGCTTTAAGGTTTGGCCCGATCCTCTTTCTCCTCGAATCATGTCAAATTGGACAAGAATGTTTACCGGCGTTGGGGTATGAACATGCTCTTTGCAAGCATAGCCATAAGAGAGAGTGGCGAAACTAATATATTTAGAAAAAAATTCCCTCAATATTTCGCCTTTTTGAATGGAGGGCTAACGCTCTTGAACAGGAGGAAGAATTCTCAAGAAAAAAAAAAGCAGTCATAGCCAGTTAAAGTCGGAGTTTCCAAGAGCCATAGAGGCTAAATAAAGAAGTAAAGGAGTCTTGACTGCGATAGGAAACTCTAGTCAACTTGTCTGTTTTCTTCTATGTGTTGGGAATAAGTTTTGAAGCCCTGTTTAGTTGGCACAGAAGAAAAGCGGATTACTGAAGCCTCTCTAGCAAAGCAGAAGATCCGTCGTCTCGAAACTACTTTTGAAGCGACATTTTATCGGTTGGAATCGCAGCGGAAGAGTGCCTCTTCACGTCTGGAAGAAGCTGGCGCTGGGATCCCGTCCGCGCTTGCTTCCTGCTCCGTGGCTTTTCTTTTCTCTGCAATTAAAGACCGGGAGAGTAGGGAGACAACGTGATTCTGAGTGTATTTCTGGGCCAAGCTCGACCGCGGTCACATTGGTGCGCCTCACCCGTTTCTTGAGTAGAAGTAGAAACAAAAAAAAGTAAAACCAGAAACGACTTCTGAATTGCCCAACATCCTTGTCTACTGGAGCGGCAACGCTTCTCAACGACGCACCGTGGCTATCACTTCGTTCGACGGAAGGCTTTTTCGAGCACTATGCCCCCCCCCTTTTTTTTCTTTTGTCGTTTTATACGTTAGTAAGTGAGGGATCCCCTTATCTCTCCGCGATTGGGTATTTCCTCCAGCGCTGAGAAGACTTATTTGCTGTCTAGATCTTCGCGGGTGCCTGCCGAAGGTGCTATCACTTCTGTCAATGATATACATTTGGAAGCAGGTGCTTGCCGCTCGGATTGTCGGCGAAGATTTCGGTAACTCGCAAAGAAGGAGCGGGAGAAGAAAGTTTTATGAAGCACGCGGCGCACTTGTCGCTACTTCGGTAGCCAGCGACAAATATAAAACGCTTCAAGAATGCAGCACGTGTATGTGTGCTTGAAGCTGAAGGTTGTCCGCGTGGAATCTCATGAAGAGAGTGCACTAAAGGTTTAAGAAAGCACAACGCCGTGAAGCTAGGATATGCGCTGTGTGATTAGCACGACAGCAACTGGCAGATCCTTTCCAGTAGTATGCACGTTTCTTGGGCGTGTGGGGCGCAGTTTTAGGAGATGCGCAGCATTCTCGGGCATAAATTTTGAACATTGGGAAATTGTAAGGCACTGTTACTGAAATATTGAAGATAATTGTTTATTCTGCTGATATGTAGCAATCGCATTGAACAGTTAAGACTGCCATACAAAACCCATGTGGAACACTTTTGACGATAGGAAAAACGTTAACAGAAAAATAAAAGAATGCCGTCTGGTGATCTGCGGATATATTGATTGCTATTATGAAGCTTACATTCTATGATAAAAATTGCGTTCATTTACAATTTTGTGCTCAAAAAGGTTTTTGTTACCAAAGAAACCAAGGCCACGGGATCATAGCTGAGTGTGACGCACAAGAGGAGCACTGAAAACGCTTTTCTGCTTTGATGTTGCTCCTTGCATGTCGTACAAACGTTATCTAAACATTAAAAAGAGCAAGTTACAATCTCTGCAATGAAAAAGAAAGTAAGTGGTATGTTAAAACTTCTTCGTATATAACAGAGTTTAAACGCAACGAATATTAAATAAAATTTAAAAAATCTGTTTTCTGCACTGTCCAGAACTTCTTAGTGTACCAATAGTCACTGCGGGTTCAAAATAATGCGAGCTGATTATTTACTTGTAACCGTCGTATTAATTAAAAACTAGGATTCTGTACTATTAAACCCTCTCTCGGCCTCAGACCCTTTTCGAACCCGAAAACCTTAAGTGCTGAGAAAACGGGTTACGTGTACACTTGAGACATCAGCTCTTAGTGCCAAGTAGAGGATGTCGATGAAAGGCGTCGAGATAAAGCGTATAATGCGTATATTACCTATCAGCTTGTCACGCTAGTATAATGCGGCGCTGATCTATGAGACGGCGCTTTGAATATCTGGACAGCCGGATTACTACCGCCTATCTGACGGCGAGGAGATGACGACGGAGGGAATATGTGCCCGCACAGTGCCCAAGAGGAAACCGTCTTATCGTCCCACTGCATACACAAACACAGGCAGGCACATAGACATACACCCTTGAATACAGAGCTATCGTTGGCGTCGAAATAGATTGTTCACTGACCCACCCTCCTGAGCATCAAAGGGCCGCGATGCTGCATTCGCGGGGGAGCCCGTATGCACCGGATATCGGCCGTGACGGAAGAAACGTGCTCTCATGACGGGCATTCCGATGAACGCGAACGCTCGCTCCAAGCTCCATCCATTTTCGTATGCACCTGCTGATAAGCCGGCTCATTGAAAACAGCCGGCCTCTACTCCTCCAGCCGCCCGTCCCCGCCCACCCTCCCCTCGCTTCTAACTGCGGGAAACGCCCGCATACGCGCGAAGGTGCTACTTCCCCGCATACGCGCAGGGGCGCTTCCTGCTCGCAGTGGCTGCGCGAGCCAGCGTGAGATCGGCAGAGTGCACGCCAGTCCGGCAGTCTTTCGCAAAGGTGGCAGCCAGTGGGCGAGAGTGAATTAGATGAGCTCGTTCCGTCCGCGCGAATGCGTAAGCAGCCGTGGCTCTAATGGAGAAGCAGCCGGGCCCCGTCTGAGATTGGATCGTGGATCACGCTGAAAGGTGCGCGCGCGTGCCGCAGACTCGCTTTAACTCTCTCTCTCACTCTTTCCGTCCTAGCCAGGATTTGTGGAGAACGAGTTATGCTGACCGGACGAAGTGTGCCGTGGAAGAAGGCAGAGGATGAGAAGGTCCGCTCTATATGGGCGCATACGCCCACCGTTTCTTGGAGTTACCGTTGCAGGGCGCGGGGGTGGGTTTGGAAGCTTAATAAGGCGGACATCGGCCAGTTTTCTGGTAACTCGATCTTTGCTATTTTTCGACGAGTGCGTGCGTGGGCATATACGCGCGTCTGCCGAAGGGCGTATGTGGAATATAATTATTAGGAGCGTGAAGCCTTTACACAAATACGCACTGTCTTGAACTTTAGTGACCTTAATCGTGACAATATTTAAGCCGCGCGGCACACACGTGTCTCAATATTGGGAAACGTCTAAATGCAACGACCAACCAAATTATGAAGAATTATGGTTACGGAGATGTAACGAGCTGTCTGTAAATTTATTAAAAACGTACTTTCTTTAGTAAATAGCTGGTCACGTTGGCATCTTTCTTGAAGAATTTGAAAGCAAATTTTAGTTTAAACTTCAGTTGTTTCTTTGATAATTGGAACTTTTAGAAAAGGTTAACCCTAACCTTTACTTGTAAAAGAGATAGCGGGGCGGCAGTGCGCGGGGGCAGGAGAATAACGCGACTCCGGTTATTGTCCAGCGCATGCACGCTGGCGTGCCGCTATTCCCCTGTGTACCTAACCGGTAGGTTCACCCCATTCTAAAAGTCCCTATTATGCATGATTAAAATAAAAGGCTGTCGAAAACCATGCAAAATTAGTCACATATCATGCTGACAACAGGTGAGTTTGTTTCTGCAGTCCCAAGCTAAGCAAGTACCAATTAAAATAACATTAAACAAAGACGTATCGCTTCCTTCGATCCTGGCATCCTTGAAAAACTTGTCACTGCAATACTTGGATAACGAATATGATCCAATCTGTCCGCACAGCAAAACAGCATCTGAAAGAGGTTTAATGAATTTCATCCCAACCCACTGCTCACCGCGCATGCGCAGTCGTCGCCTTTCTCTTTCCATCTGCCGCCAATGTGCACGTGTGTGCAAACCTCGGCAGTAAAAAAGCCGTAGGCTCTTCCAGTCAATTTGAGGTTATGTGTGAAACTGAAAGCTATCCTAATCTCTAGCGGGGCTTTAAACTCCGTCACTTTTTCATCAAGATACGGAAATTTGCTACACGGCTTCATGCTCAGCAAACCAAAGAAAAAGTACAGTTTACGGACTTCCATAGCGCCGTGCCCTCTCAGATGCCTGTAATCTACGAGCATAGCTTTGATTATCCGTGTACATATCCAAACATCTTGTATGTGGGCCACGGAGCATCGCGACGTACATAGATGATAGAAAGCAGCCGTTTGACCCTCTCTGTATTCATGCGAGCACAGTTCATTCACCGACCACGACTATGAAGTGGAAGCGTTCACCTTCCTTACAAAACTGAAACAGGCCTTTCAAGCAGCCTTACCAGTTAGTAAGGTTCCGCAAATTTCGGATACCCCCGCGCTCTCTCGGTACGCCTCGCTGCGCGATGCTGAGGCACGAACTAAAGGTGCAGGTGCATCGTTCAAATGCACTATATTATCTCTCTTAACACTATTCGCACACTGCGAGAACGAGTGCCACGGTCACCTCGATGGTATGTTATGAATCTTATGGAATTTATTTGTGGAAAATTTATTTTATGGACTTTGGCAAGAGTTTGTTGTTCACAACTTCAGAGCAAAACACTTGCGAATCGCGCGCAGGGTGCTTATTGTTTCATCCGTTTCAATAACTAGTACTATACCTCTTACGACCTGACCCAAAAGAGCATGTTTGGAGCATAAATGTAGTCATAATAACTAAATACTAACTAAATAATAACTAAATACTAACTAAATAATAACTAAAACTATCAGCAGCGATGCAATATATTGCTGACCAGACCATAGGGAAACTGTACGTTGAAATGCTGCTTAATGCAACGAACAATTCAAAGCAAGCTCCGTAAAGAGCATGAGAATACATAAATTATAAAGTATTCAATTCCGAGTGAATTCATGCAGGATAATAACTACTGAGAGAGTTGAAGATTGGTGTAACAATTAAGTCAGACTACTTCAGCAACTTCTGATTAGCAGACAATCTTGTCTTTCTAATCAGCACATCAGATTAATTTGCAGATAGGGCCTAGAGGATGTGATCAAAAAACAATTGTGCCATTCAACGTCCCGAAGCGAAACGCATGGTCTGTGAGTTAAACGATAGTGAAAGGTTCCGGATTATTTTAGACTACCTGGGGTTCATTAACGTTCTCTGGCATCGCACAGCACACTACAGTCTTCGCATTTCGCCTATAATATATAAACGATTCGAAATAGTTGGGAAGAGAACACAACTAGGGATGGAACGAAAATCATGCGTTTGACACGAAGACGTAGCACAATAGCGACGTAATTTAGAAATGAGACCGCAACTGAAGGCAATCTTGCTTATTTGAAGTAAAGCAAATGAAAGTGCCTATAGCAAGTGTTACTGACAATTGACAACTGGTGGTCTACTGTAAAGATACACTGCGTAGTAAGGGAAAACGAATGCAATCGACGGTAGCAGCGACTCAGTTGGAATGGTGCAGGTTCGAAAATTAGCTGGGATGAGACTGCGATGGGATGATCCAGGAGACGGGAAGTCGGAAATTATTGGCACACGTCCTTTAGGGCAGTGAGTTTAATTAGAATCATGGCGACGGTAGTCTAATGAAGCGAGATGCCGGAAATGAGAGGTGTTAGGAGCTTCCAAATGCTTGATTTCAAATGAAACGAATAATTTTTATACCATTTATTTCTCGACGTGCTTAGTTTACATTTATATTTCGTTGGAGTTATTTAGAACTGGCCTGCGCTTATAAAATATTCAAAAATTTATTTTACATAAGTAATCACAAGCTCGAAGTCCTGTACGAAGAAAGACCTCCCGCTTTCTCTGCTTTTCTAAACTACCTCGCAAAACATCGTTAAAATCCTAATGATTGAAGGTAGCAATTTCGACTGGAAAGTAACTCCAAACCACGAATCTTCATTTGCAACATCAGCACAAATTAAGCGCACAGACATTAAAACATTTTTCACCTTTCATCAGGCGCAAACCGCAAAGTCATGATTAATTATCCTTTATCCACAAAGCTCAGTGACACACGGTCAGTCCGTTTCCTGTTAGGAGTTTTTCTGGAGCTCTCGGTATGATGCTGATTTTTGTGTATGTGTAAGGCGCTACCCATCATTCATCTCATCTGTATATATGCGACAGTCATAGGAATATAGGGGCGTTCCCGATACCCCGTCAATGTAGCCTAGTCTCTTCCATCGGCGGTTCGCGCCGCCACATACTGGCGCAGTCGATGAAGATAGTAACGAAGTGTTTTTAGCCTGTCTTAATTTTTTCTGCTGCCGCGGTTCGCCCAAGGAGCGTCGCCTACGGGATAAAAGCGATCGGACTGCCGCCATTACTGCCTTTTCTTGAAACGCCCAGAGACGCGACGATTTTCTGGGAGCAGTGGCGTGATGATTTCACCAATTTTCTGCAAGCTACGGGGCTGGAGACGCACCCGCCCCTGCGGGAAAAGGCCATTCTGCTAGAATGCCTTGCGGTTTAAGGACGCCGTGTTTTCTGCACTTTGGGTCCGGAGCCAGCAAAGACGCCAACGCCAGCCACAGAAAAGGACAAGGTAGAGGCAAGTGAAGAGAATTGTTATACCAAAGCACTTGGCCTACTGAGCATAATTTTTCAAGCACCGTGCACTTATTATTCTAGCGACGTCGATTCACGTTGAGGAGACAGTTACCAAATGAAGCGATACGAGCACACGTCAGTGCGCTCCGACAGTTAGCAATGACATGCAACTTTGGGGATTTATTGGAGGCGGATCTACGGGACAAGGCTGTTGACGGAGTGCGAAGTACTGAGATGCGACAGAATCTACCTGTGAAGTGGTCAAAACTTACGTTGACTGAGGCGGTAGAAATTCTGCAAACGTACTTGCAGGCAGCGGGAGGTGCTGAGGTCTTTGATCAAAGGCCACTACAACCGGACATAGTGCATCATGTTTCGAAAGGAGGGGGCCAAGAAAACGACTCGATAATGCCGCGGGTGCAAAAATGATACCGGTGCGGCTCTACAAGGCACTTGGCAAATTCCCGAGGTTGCAGAGCGCAAGGAAAGCGTTGTTTCAGATGCCATAAAATCGGACATATTCAAGCGGTCTGCGGTTTTCACAACGACCGAATTCAAAACGACGGCTCTTGTGAAGAGGATGGGCTGCTCGTGCTGGCTGTCAGACAAGCGGAACGAAGGTCCCTGGTCGTTGATGTCGTCATTGAGAGCGAGCAGTTGCAACTGCTGGTGGATACTGGGTCGTCTGTGTCTATTCTGCCAGAACACCTTTATCGGGCCACGTTCACCAGCAGGTTTCCTTTAATTTCAACTACTGCAACTCTGCTGGATTTTTTACACGGAAATTCAGGTCATGGGATATTTTGTAGCCAGTGTTGTGAGCGGGAACAACTCGACTTACCTGCGCTTTTATGTTATTCCTCAAGGCATGGCATTGGTGGGACTGGATGCTGTGCAACAGTTACAGTTGCATATCGATGGTATGGCGCAGGAGTTTCCGCAGATCACGGCCAGTTCGCCGTCACTCCCTCCCGATATGTGTGAGTCTTCCTTTCTTTTTGCGAATAAGTTGGGACTAGTGAAGAACTTTGTGCACTCTGTGAAGTTGCGCTCAGAAGTCGAACCAGTAGCGGCGGAACTTCGACGCTTGCCCCTGACCTTATGGGAGAAAGTAGCAGCTGAGCTGGAAAGATTGCTGGAAGCTGGCATTATAGAATGGGTTAATGTTGCAGAATGGGTGTCTTTTATAGCAGTTGTACAGAAGAAGGATGTCAGTATTCGCCTATGTGTTGATTTGGGTGAGCCGAACAAAGCGGTGGTTGTTGATGGGTTTCCTTTACCACACAGAGAACTGTTGCATGTGTTGAGTGGAGCAACATTGTTTTCGAAATTAGACCTTGCCTCAGCCTATCCCTAATTGGAATTAGCAGAAGCGAGTTTTGAAATAACGATGTTTATCTCGCATGAAGGATAATTTCGGTTACGCAGGTTGTGTTACGGTCTCGCATCAACAGCAGCCGCCTTTCAGCGAATGATGCAAGAAATTTTGAAAGGCCGCAGGAGTGTATTGTTCTATATCGATGACATCATAGACCTCCACGAGGTATTGGGCCGGATCGCCAGCGCTGGGATGCAGCTGAATCATAAATGCCTATTCGGGGCCCAAGAACTGTCATATTTAGGTCACCATGTGAGTGCACCTGGTCTTGGTCCACTCAAATCAAAGGTAGATGCTATACCTAAGGCACCAGCGTCGACTGATTTAGTGGCGTTGCGATCACTTCTTGGGCTCGTAGGTTGTTATTCCCACTTTCTTCCACATTATGCAGAAGTGGTGGAACCGCTGCGAAGGCTTCCCCGAAAGGGCCAAGAGTTCGTGTGGGACGAGGACGCAGAGTAAAGTTTTCTTAAGGTCAAGGCGACGCCGTAAGCATGTGCAGTGGTGGCGATGTTCGACGTGTCTTTGCCTGAACAGGTGATGCTGGATGCATCTGCATATGGGCTTGGAGCTGTGCTGCAGCTGGTAGTTGACGGCGATGTGCGCACAGTCACATTCTCTTCCAGGACACTAAATCCACAAGAACGAAAGTACTCTACCAGAGAACGAGAGGCGCTTACATGTTTATCGGCATGCGAACATTGACATATATATCTGTGGGGCCGCAGGTTTGTGCTAAAGACTGACCATCAGGCATCGGTAACACTGCTGTCAACAAACGGGGTTGGAAGTCGTTCACTGCGAATTGAACGCTGGTGTGCTAGATTGTTGCGATACAATTTTACAATGCAATATACAAAAGGACAAACCAATGTCGTCGCGGACGCACTTTCTCGGTAGCCTTTGAGGTTGTCTGAGGACGAACCTGTGGAAGAGGTTGTCGCTGCCATTTCGAGCCTGACAACCAAGAGTGAACTACAAGCAGCAACAGCTGATGATCCGCTGCTAAACGAGGTAGCACGATACGTTATGTCTAGATGGCCGGAGTAGAACTGTTTAGCCGGAAAACTATGGTTGTATTTTCGCGTTCAGGGATAGCTGTCCGTGATAGATGGACTACTGTTTGGGGCTGAACGAGTCGTAGCCCCTGCGGCACTCACTTCTAGTTTGGTCATGATGGCACACGAATCGCATCCAGGCACTGTGCGAACAAAACAAAGATTGAGAGAACAGTATTAGTGGCCCGGAATGTACAATGAAGTTGAAGATGTGATTATTAACATGTGCAGTTTGTAAAGCATGATAATAATAATAATTGGTTTTTGGGGTAAAGGAAATGGCGCAGTATCTGTCTCATATATTGTTGGACACCTGAACCGCGCCGTAAGGGAAGGGATAAAGGAGGGAGTGGAAGAAGAAAGGAAGAAGGAGGTGCCGTAGCGGAGGGCTCCAAAATTGGCAAAAACGGTGAGACCTCCGTTGCAACCAGTGCTGGGGCCAGAGAAGCCCTGGGAAGAGCTCGGAATCGACATCGCCGGATCGATGGAGCGAGCACCTCTAGAGTGCAGATTTGCGGTAACTGTCATTGATTACCGCAGCAAGTGGCCTGGGGTGGTATTCATGTCCAGGATAACTATACTGGCTGTTATAAAAGTACTCCTAGAACTGTTTGCAAGAGAAGGGTACCCGAACATCATCGTGAAGGACAATGGACGCCAGTTCATGTCTACATATTTTGACCAGTTTTTGCAAGACCGAGGAATTGAGCACTGCGTATCAACATCGTACTGTCCACAAAGCAATGGGCAGATTAAGCGGTTTAACCGCCGAATGCTGAAGGAATATTTCCAGGTCGCGGCGTTGGAACGAAGGCCGCTGAAGGAGGCAATCTGCGAGTACCTGGGTGTGTATAGGGGCACCGCGCATGCAGCTACAGGTTCATCACCGGTCTTCCTGCAACATGGAAGAAGACCGAGGACAAGACTGAATGTAATGGACCTTACTGAAAAGGAACTTTTAGAAGAACCTCTAGTTGCCATAGAAAAGTTTAAACATCAGATCATAGAGCAGCAGCAACGAACAAAAAGGTATGCAGATGAAAAACGCGGTGCCAGAAGGTCCACCATTGAACCAGGAAATTTCGTGAAAATAAAACAAGGTGGACCGAAGATGGAGCGCAACTTTTCCTTGCCAATGGAAGTAGAGAGACGAGCGGACAAGTATTCATTTTTGTTCGCAAACGGCACTAAATGGTATGCATCGAAGCTGACGGTAATTGCCAAAGGAGGGGGCGAAGGTGTACAAGCATCAGCTGACACAGCTATAGAGCGACGTGCTGCAGCCAGAAGATTTTCCTGTGACCTATACACTCATGCAGGTGATAGGGCGGAACCAGAGACGCCCGCTACGTTCATGGACGAATCTGAACTGGAAAAAAGTGAGGACACAGAAAAGAGCGCTCCGCGTCCTGGAAATGCACCGGCCACATCAACGGAGTCTGCACCTCAGCTACTTGACCAGCAGGACTCCGCTGGACCGCAACGAACTAGAAGACCGCCAGTAAGGTATAGGGACGAGTTTGCCTGAGACCGAAAGACTGGGGCGTGCCATGTGCTGTGAAGCGTCAATAGTTAGATTTCATTTTGTTATTTACGTTCTGTTGTGTTAAAGGGGGGGGGGGATATGTTGTGTGTGTATAGGGGGCGCTACCCATCATTCATCTCTACTGTATATAAGCGACAGTCATGGGAATAAAGGGGCGTTCCCGATACCCCGTCAATGTATCCTAGTCTGGTCCCTCGGCGCTTCGCGCCACCACACTGATGCTCATTATAATGACAGAAGTGGAGCATAATAAATTTCCGAATTTTTTTTCAAATTATCTTGTGTATATTAAAATAGTGGCCGTAGTTTATCTATATGAATCTTAGAAGATTTCATTCCTATTGATAAGGACATTCAAGGGTCTGGCATTTAGATCATATTTCGCCTCGTTTTGAGAGGGTGCGAAGAGCAATAACAATAAATGACTTAGTGATCTTTACTAAAGACGTTCTCAATGCTCGTTTATTATGGATTGTTGTTTATTTTTTAAATAGAACACAGGAACTGGAGAAAAGACCAAAATCACCGGCAAACAACGCGGCTACACCTTATCGCGTTTTTTTTTCATACAATTATGCCAGTCAATAAAATGAATGCGTTTTGCGTGCATTTATACTGTCAACTGTATATTATTTTAAGAAAGATAGTCGTCTTCCTTGTGTTTTAAATTCCGCCACCTGCACTGGTTTGCATTTTAATGGCTTAATCAGCAATGTTAGCATACAGCCTATTAGCTGCAATACTAGTATTACGGTTAGGATAGCTTTCTGGTTTCCAGCTGGTGTCAATGAATCTTACATGTCTCGAAGATCTTGTACCACTCCAGAGCTCGGGAAAAATAAATAATCAGAAATGCGCTTACTCTGATCTCTTGATGTTCCGCCTCACTGACATGTACTATCCAACTTCATTTGTGTACTGGAACTGCCGGTCAGCACCTTAGTCTATGAGTCACTTGTAGCCTTTGTTTATGCTCCTTGACACGTGAGGAGTATTTTAACAATGACAACTTATCTTATAACTACACTGGAGTAACATATGTCTGCTGGCGCTGTTTTGCTAAGCGCGGTGTTCAATCTGTGTTCCGTCGGACTTAAGTGTATAGCCAAGCTGCTGCTCTCTTGTAAAGCCTGTCCCATTCCCAAGCTTGTAACGTCAGTATGCGAGCAACAATAAGCCAACATAGAGCATCTATCGGAAAGAGTATGTGTTCAATGATTCCATATCGGCGCCGTAATAGCGAGCCATTCTGCTACAAGTCTCAAACGAAACGAATTCAATGCCCGACGAGCCAACGCAGCACAACGCATGGCGTCCTTTCAGTGGCGCACGATACTGGAAAAGCGGCATCACCGGCGCCAGGCACAGGTAACAAGAAGTCGAAATAAGCAAAAGTAAAACAGTGAAGTAAAGCAATGCCAGAACGCAAGTCTGTCCACAGAATACAAAACACACCTAACTGGTACATTGACCTTCTCGCCACTCCGGCACATGAAAAAAATATCAATCGCAGGTGATGCCCGGGATTCCAAGCCTTTGCTCTGTGCCATCTCTATTCATTTCGACGAGCGAATAACATTGATCGAACAGTCGCACAGATTGAGCTCCCAATGCGCATTTTGCTTCATTCCTTAAGGCTGCACTCCCTCGATCCCCGTGTAAAAAGAAAGCAAAATACAAACTTAACCTAGAGCTCAATGTTGCACTTCTGACACCTCAACAACAGCACCAGGAGATGAAAGAAACTGCAGGACACACCAGTCGCGCTGGTGGTCGCTGGTGTCTGCTAGCTGTTACTGTGCTTCTATTCTTTGCTCTAAAGGTTTGTGACGTTCCTTAGCGCCTTCGACAATCTCTCCTCTCCTACCCTTTCCCCTTTCTTTGTCAATTCTCGCTTCTGGGTCTGGCTAACCTGGTTCCTGTCTGCGTTCTTTGTGTCCTTGTCTCTGCAGATTGCTCTACTATTGTTACAATGGCAGTGGGCGCAAAATAAGGGCGCTTCCCAATGACAGTTCCTGAAATTGCCGCTACACGAAAATAAACATCCACAGCATACCAAGTAGAGATAAACAAAAATAAATAAAAAATAAGTCAAATATAAAACGAAATGAAGCCCTAAAAGCAGTGAGTTTCGTGCCAAGCCGCACCTTCCGCCTTCGTCCTCCTTCGTCGACGTGTTTTCTGCTCTTTCCGTTGGACTTCGACGTTCGGTAGTGGACGGCCAGTGCTGGCTCCAAACTGGGATCGTTTATTATTTTCTTATTTCTTTTTCGCGATTCTTTCTCGTTTCAAAGACAGCGTTGGTGGTGTTGCTGTTTACGAGGAATTCGTTTTCCGATATCTTTAAACTTTTTCTCCAGCCTACCCCGCACAAACATTTTTTTGTCCTCTTCTTCTTTCCTTTCTCTACCGCCCAATCTGCGCGCCTCTCAAAAAACCATCTTGTCTAGCAGTGAAAGCTTTAATGTCGATATTGCCTACCACTTTCTTGCCCACATTTTTTAACCCCGTCGCCTTCCGGGCACGTTAGTTTCTTCTTATAACCTTTTCCTAGAATTCCTCTCTTCTGACTTGCTTTTTTCTCTTTTTAGTTTTCAGCCCCATACATGAACTTTGTTACTTTACTCCACCTGCTCCTCTCTTCTGTTCTTCTGTCTGCATCTTGCGAACCTGGATGTTCCCTCCATATCTTGTCCTAAGGCTATCCTGTCCTTTGTCAGGAAGAGAGCACGAAAAAGTAAGCACAACAAATTGCAGCTTTTCCATTTCATTGGACACAGAATGAAATCGATTTAGTGGGGGACAAAGCTTCGTATGTGGTGTATTGCTTGCCCGTCGCTTTTGCCCGTCGCTTCGTATGTGGTGTATTGCTTGCCTGACGCGAAACTTCTTCTCGGTTCTGCGCATCTTTTTTGGACGGGTATTATTGGGGAATTGGCGCTGGTGTGAGAACACCATCTTTGCTTTTTTTGCTTTTTGTCGGTACACGCGACATGGAACGAACGGTTTATTACGGACTCCCGGGAGCGCCAAGGCGCGCGTTGTTCAGTGAAAAGAGCTCGATTCGTCTATCGTGATTACTGTCGTTTTTCGTCGTAGCAGCGACACGACGAGTGAACAACGGCAGGGCAGGAAAGGTTGAAGGAACAGGCCATTGGGAGGGCTGGGGAAGGAGGCTGGGTAGGAGGGGTTGGCTGCGGCGCGAAGTTCGCGAGGTAGCTGAACAACTTTAATTTGAGCCGCTTGACAGTTGCTTGTGCCCCCGTACGACAGGAACACGCAATACCGAGCGCTTAAAAGTTCCTACCTTGTCACATGCACTTCGGCGCGACGCTGCCAGTTGGGAGCGGGAATTTCTTGTGCGTTGCCACAGAAACGAATAAAACACTGGTGCAGCAATCTGATCCAATCGAGAAAAAAAGAAAAATGCTGGCAGTGAACGACTTCACTACGGTAGCTTAACGAGGTTGAAATGTGCTGTTTCGTTTTTATTAGAATTCTGACAAAGAAAGCAGCAACGCCAACGTGAGATAAGCAGTCGGGAGCCACCGTTAACCTATCGTCTTCCATTTTTTCTGGAGTTTTTTTTATGTGGACTGTTGGGCACAGTCGTCAGGTTGCTATTAGCAGAACTGTGGTCAGGATTAACGAAGAAATATTGTGCGGCCGAAGCACAGCGTTGTGAGGCGGAAAGAAATGAACCTTGGCGACCACGTATGTTTTGATAAAGTAGAACACCATGGAGCTGGCAGTGATTTTACTTTAAAGTTAAAGCGTCGAACGAAGCCACGAAGTTAACGCCACGAGAACTTTAATGACTTTACTTTTTGAAAGAGTAACAAATTTTGTATTCTTTAAAAACTACAAGTATTTGAAATTCACCTGAATGCTTTCATACCGGTGTACAGATTTAACACAAAGAAGTCGCTTCGAATTGCTCACCCTCGCCACCACCAAAAAAAAGTGCATTATTTTAAGCTATGTACGCACCAGCATTCTGCACGTTGTCTTTGCTCAAACAGCACAATGTAGGCATCATTAGAAATCTTGAAGTACGCTCTGTCAAATTCTGCACATCGCTAAAGTGTAGCTGGATCCTCAACTGCACAAGAGGTGATAATGCAGATGACCAATTCGTTACTTTTTTTAATATGAACTACTTAAAGAACTCTCCTGAAGCAACTACTTCAATTAGGACAGTTTTGTTGGGCCTACATATAGAATACTTGTTTAACTGGTATCAATTGGCCTAAGATTGTGTGGTTGGTGATTTATGTTTTATTGGGGGCCTTTTAAATATAGTTAATATCACGAATATCTGCTTCACATCAAGGTGCACAGCAGCAATATTTTTACCATTTGGAGCGGACAGTATACTGCTGCAATGTGCGAAGTGTGAGCAACTTGTCTTTATTACTTGATTTTGAATTGCCTTTACAATTTGAAGATTTTCGTAATATTCTCTCACGATCAGAATTCTTTGTGTCGATCAAGCAAAATTCAACTTACGCACAATGTGAGACAATTAATAATAGGAACACAGCTATTCTATAAGTAGGCGAAACAAAATTATTCTAAGTGAAACAGTTTCTTCAGAAAAGTTATCTAAGTAGGTCAAATCAACGAAGCTATCGAATTCGTCATCTGCAATACCACCTCTTGTGATGTTGACGAAGCAGCTGCGTTATAGTGGTGTGCATAAACTGACGCAGGGTAATTAAGCTTTCAAATGATACCCACATTGTGTTGTTTGAATAAGAACAATGCGAAGAATGGTAGTTCAAGCATAGCCTAAAATAGAGCATTCGCACTGCCGGAGTGAGCAGTCAACACTGAACCTCATCAATTTAAGGATATTGCTCTAAAATGTTTAATTACGCCATGAAGGGCCACATAAGTTTCACCGTAAGGCTGACAGTGCTTCATAACGTGCGACTGTTAGCATGGAATAACTGAATTACGTATAACACTATCAAGATGTAAGGAAACCTACGCCCGCATGCGTATGCAACGTTAGCAAGCGCTTCAGTGACTGTTGGTATAAAAAGTCGTTTCATTCTATTCGACCCATTCACCTGTTACGCATTGCACTCGCGTCGCGCAAGCTACCTTGCTCACACAGCCTCATAAACTATATTCAGTAAAGCGGCTGACTGGGCTAGTTCGTTTTGCATCTTAATGAAATGGCAGCGCACAAGCAAACATAGACAGAAAGAAGGTCAGTTGCTACGTCACCGCTTGTCCTCTTCTTTCTGTCTATGTTTGCTTGTGCGCTGCCATTTTATTATTCTTATAAACTACAGGCTTGGCACAAGGGCTACATGATCCTCGGTTGGTTTTGCAAATTATGTGACCAAACGCTTTACAAAACCAAAAACACGCCGTGAAAAAAAGCAACAAGAAGAATTCGCCTGCATACCTGACGTCGATCTTTTTTTAATCACCTCGTCTAAAACACGTTCATTCAGTTGAAGCCGCACGACCCTTGTCCCTGGTGTGTGGCTCCTTCATAAAGGGTTCACTGATGCGCGCAATCACACGACTGCAAACTTTGTGTTAGTCGAGTAAACGACACCACGGTGGCACAGATGACGAGAGCACACAAGCAGAGCTCAAATTGGGGTACAAAGTCGACGGAGAAGAGCGCGCATACCAGAATAAAACAGGAGAGCAAAGTGAACACACACATACACAACACACATCCGCACACAAACGCAAGGCTAAACAGAACAGAAAAACGGAGCGGGCGAATAAGAGGGTTGGATGTGGGAGAAAGACACGCGTATCGCTTCTAAGACGACCTGGCAGCTCGCCCGCAGCAGTGCAACAGAGATCAAGAGAGCCCGGGTACTTTGAAGACACGGCTTTTCCTCTCCTCCCTGCTTCCTCGCGCGCACTGCTACGTGTTCCCAGAGCAGCGTTCAGTACCCGTAGCGTTCCCTTGGGCCGAAGCACGCCCTTTGCAAACATGGTCCGGGACCCGGAGCGACGAGGCTTGGAGTGGAGGGCGTCCGTCGGAGACCTGCTGCAAGTGCCTTGTTTGCAGAGAGCGGGCAAGGGATCGACGGATAAGGGGATGCTGCTACCCGGCTCTAGCCGATCACTTATGAGTGCGGGAGACTGAAGCAAGAACTTACAGCGACTGCGGGAGTAGCCTTTCAGGCGTGACTACGTAAATCGACATTGATATCTTTTTTTTTCGCTTGGAGGTGTACAACTTGGTCTAGCTGTGCACTGGCTTTTAACTGCAATCCCGGAGCTCGGAGAGCCTCAGCGGCTAAGGCTTGTGTGGAAATGCTTCTCGAAGCGGCATTCTAGCACCTTGTGTATTTAGCTTGTTTAGTTCTGGTACAGGAACATGGAGAAGACTGACGGTACACCTGCTGTTCAAACACCAAAAGCGTCACTCAGGCCTGTTTGATTAGACACCGAGTGTGCAGCTGTGAGCTGTCCCTGTGCTGCCGACAAGAAAACATTATAGGTTTTTGCACCCTCTGTTTTTTTTCGTTACCTGTTCAGCTAAGTCGAAAAAATGTGCTCGTAAAATACTAAATAAAAAAATTTAGGCACGAAGCTTGGCCATTAGGTATTGATTTTGCGCTGACATTGAAATGCATGAGCACGCATGCCTGAAAACTTCGGTGCTGCTCAAGAATTGCCGTCAAAATTGGTGGGAAAAGCACCTTTCTGTAAAAAATCTCCAGTCTGCTTCTGCTTATTGCTTTTTGCTGCGTTATTATCTGTCTCGGCTACAACGTCAATCTTCATGTCCAGGTTTTTTTTCTGAATGCTTCAAAATAGGGTCCGCACCTTTTTCTCGGCAGAAAACATACAAATGTAATTCGGCCCTTTAACCACCCACCGAGGGGCATTCGTTGAAGACGTGGTGTCACAGGTGTCTTGATTGACGAGTAAAAAAATGTCACATGACACTGGAATAAACGCAACAGCAAAAAAGACCGTCTCCTTTTGAGAACAAACTACTTGACATGTCAGAATTTAAGAAGGTTACCATGGTCTTATATAACTTTTAAATTATTTAGTGCACTGTTATTTTATTTGAAGACAAAGTAAATCCACAAAATAGTTTTATCAGGGTGGAAATACAATACATCACCAAATAAATGCAGGCAATAAAACAAAACGACGACCAATTTCTCTGCATATATTGACAATTGAAACAACCTCTGAACTGAAATCAAATAGTAGCAAAAAAAACATATTTTCATTTTGTTACAAAATCATATGAGATTGACAGTAAACAAAGACGAAGGACGCTGAGTAATTTCGATATAAGTTAATCGAATATATTCTTCATGCTTGCGAAAAAAAGGATATTTAATTTAACTGCTTTTTACGCGGATTAGTGCCAATGTTAGTTGATTTGTCGGTCTAGTGGCATATTGAGAAGGTAAAAGAAATAAACCATAAATGATGACATGAATTTTAGGCTGTAAACTCTGATGCGCTTTGTCAGTGCAGGCAAGAGCATCTTTTTATATGACAGCCACATTTCATAACACTACAGTTTGTATTAAAATGTATGCGCAAAAGGTTCGGTTTCTAAAGCAATAATTTTATTTCGAACCTTTTTACACAGTCACAAAGGAAGCGTGCGACATCCTGCAATAACACGGAATGTGGGACCCCGTTTACGCCAATGGTGGTGCACGAGGGTGAAACGAAACCGAGTAGGCTGTGTGTGTGATCCAAAGAAGCGATTTAAAAAGGGCGTATTTTTCTTCAGCTTCGTTGGTGGGCTGCTTTGCAGGAGATTTTAAAAATGCACGCTTCTGGCTGATGCAACTCACACTCCTCGCGCTTAATTCAGGCCTGAGGGAAAATTCTATTACTACTGCTGTCCTTGCAAGACAAATATTAGGGGATCAGTGGTTTTTTTTTTTGTAACGCACACTGTTTCCATCGATTGAACTCTAGGCGGTGCTTTTCGGAGTGGAACGCCTAGGCCAGTGCAGCGTTATTCATGCAAGTGTTGAAGAAACCCGTTTAGCGAGCAGGAAAACTGGCTTCTCGATGTAGTTAAACCGTGTGTTACCTGATAAACAAGTGTGCCAATAAACAACTAATATTATTTATCGACTTTGATAGCAGTCCAGTGGCTCCTCCTTCACTTATTTCTCGAACTCTTTCTTCCCTTTCTTAATTTTCTTCCTTTGTTTCCTTCTATCGTTTTCATTCATTCATTCATTCATTCATTTTCTCTTAGGACGCATTCGTCACTTTATGATCAGACGATGCGTTGGCGACGCGTCATGCGTACTTAAACTTTAGAAGAGCGCAATTTATGGGCGTGTTATATTCATAGGAATGCAATTTCTTGTGCATATCTATAAATTATGGAAAGTTCTTTCAGTATTCATATAATCTTTACCGAGCCGAGCTTGAATGTAGATGAGGCAACCGTATCTACGCTTATAGGTTTCGCACGCGTTTCACCATCATTAAAACACGGGGCGCCAATCAATAGCCTAGCCAGTCGCCGCCAGATTCATTATAATGCGCCTTCTGATTTGTATTCGATACACGTTAGCATATGTGTACGCAGTGTTTCGAACACCGTCCACTTCATTGTGGGGCGAAGTTTGTCTAATATCTAGCTGATTTATTTACTTTTGTGTGTATTATAACTGCGCTGTATATATAGGCCTACGTGAGTGGTTGTTGGATTCTAAGGAGCGATAGTAAAGGTAGTGAATGGCTTTTTCTGCAGTACTGGTGATAATACCAAGGAAGAACATATCACATAGCTCAAAAACGTGGGAACTGTGCACTTATCAAGGAATACTTGGCGAAATTGTTCTAGAAGAACCAGCAGTGATGGTCATACAGCGTGTGCGTGAGTGCTCTAGTTAACGAGAATATGCAAAAGCTGTACCGAATGTAACTGTTGCGCCGTCCGCTTCAACTCATTCCAGAAGCGTAGAGCACCTTAGGCGAATGCCATGAGGAAGCTTTCAGCATTCCGTAACCGAGAAGAATTTATACTTCTAGAAATTTTAATATCTAATTGCCGTAGAAATAAATGTTATCAGTGTTTTAAGCTGTAAATTTTTTAACAGAGAGAAAAATAAAATACACAAGGCACTACCGTCGACTGCCGCGATAGGCTGCACATATCACGATGCTATTATTAACTCAGCAACGATATGGGCTGTCGTGGTTTACTTCAGAAAGTATTCTTACGTCTTAGCGTGTGGAACTTAAAAGTAGTGAAGTTGTGACCAGCGCTCGTCTATTGGCAAGCATGACACACCCTTCTAAGCTGCTCATATCGCTTCGCACATGGTTCACGCCGTGAGCTGTCAAATGGGCAAAACCCTCTTATGCCGCCAACAGTGCCTCGAACGCCCGACGCTGTGCCGTTTCCAAGAAGCAAGCAGATGGGTATGATTAAAATGAGGAGATTCTTTAATAAGTATTTTGCGATGAGCAAAGCGTCTCTGAACCTCTGCTTGATTGACTCTTTGTTCCTAAGGGGCATGCTGCACTCACCATTTTAGCGCTATGTAAACAGACAACTCTCGCCGATGCTGCCTCCGCTTTCGAACCTTCTTCTTTAAGATATTTCAATCTTTTTGTTTCTTAGAGGTAACATTGAACAAAGAAACAGAAATGAGAAAGCAAGCGAACAGAAATCTTGGTTAGGCCTTCTGTCCGGCCCTCCCTAATTAGAGATGCTCAGTTCAACCGCCGAGTGTGAGTGTCACTGAAGATACCTCTTAAGAGTGGCAACGCCATCGCACAGAAATAATGCATAAAAACGGCCTCCTTCAAGTATAACTGTTTTTTTTTCTTTTTTTATTTATTAAGGAATGCGCTCGATAAGAATGTGCCGTTACAACACAGAGAGCAGGGAGGTCTAGGATATATATAAAAAATGCTTAAATGACAGCGTATTATGTCCGGAGACGTAAAGTTCTGCCAAGCGCACACCGGGATTAAAAGGCGGCGAGACCTGTGAGGAGTTATTAAAGACGTCGCGCTCGATAGCGGCACGTGGCCTCCCTTTCGGCGGGCTTTGGTAGACGCGCCAGCGCTCGAACAAATCCGCCCCAATCCCTGCACCTCTCTTCCCTTCGAGAGCTTTGACGCTTCGCTTGGCGCGCCGTGGCTACCGTAATCCCGCGCAAATTTATATCTCGAGCTTTCCGCGACGGAGGCTGTTGCTCGGCGACGAAGGATGGTAGCCGTGGGACTCGGAGAGGAAACATCTTTTTCTTTTTCACTGTATCCGGGCCCGGCTTCAAGTCGCTCGTCCTGTGGGCGCTGTAAAGAACATTCAAGGTGCATTCTTTGCGGCGATCAAGAACGAGGCTTGTCACCGTAAAGTGATGAAGGAGTAGGCACATTGAAACGCTGGGCTTCGTTTTTGTTTTTATTTTTTTTCTATGAGCTCAGAAATTTAGGGCCGCCGAGGTTTGTACAAGGCGTGCCTCGTGAAACTGAAATTTAGGAGCGGAGCGGGTTACGAGGTGAGACGGCCCCTAAATATGTCGTTTTTCGTGACAGTACTAGCGCACAGATTCCGGACGTCCCGGTTGCCTGGGCTTCGATTATTTCGGATCCCGAAATTCTTCATGGCGCACCAGCTGCTATAGGATGGCAAATAATATGTTATGGCTGCCTCCTTCGGGAAAAGCGAAGATCAGTTGCCGGCCGAAAGGCCGCTGCTTTAGTGGTTTAGCCTATATAAAAAAATGTATATCACTTCGAACGGCAGAGAGAAGTCATCCATTTTCATTGACACTTTCATATTCGTGTAGGTTTCCTCATAGAAATTTCTTCACTTCAATGGCCGTACTTCTTTTTAGGTATATTTTGACTCCCCAGGCTCTATGGGCCGTCATAGCACCAAACTTGGTGCAAAAGATGAAAGAAAAAAAAACCTATGTTCTGAATGTGATTTTCGGATTGTAGTTGAGCCTCACGGGGGCGTCCTGGAAGACAGAAGGGTCCGCTTATTTGCCGGAAGAGGAATAGGAGGAAGAAAAACTTTATTAGTTATAATAAAAAAAAAACGGAACTTCAGGCCGACGTTAGGCGATCATAAATTTTTAAAGGACGCAAAAGTAAGATCATTTCTTAGTGACGAGACTGCGGTTACTTTTATTTGTGCTAAATATCGTGGTTTTCCATTCATCTTTGATTCTGCAATGCACTAGAGTTCATTAACGAATATCACCAAGAACAGAACGAAGCAAAAACCCGCCCTAATTCCTTCAAATTGGAAAAAAAAAGCTTTGTCCTTTTAATACTGCGTGTTTTAATGGCGACTGCGGCGGCAATATAAAGTGTGTCGTTCCAACAGAACAGTGCTGGCAAACAAAGTTCTTCGAGGCAATTACAATGCACGAGTCATTACATGAACTTTTCGCACATCCTCGCGTCATGGTTGGCAAAAATCAAAAAGTAAAAAAGACTAAAAAGACTTATTTTTCCAGAGAGGTAAAATAGGGTGCTTAATTGCATATCAGAAAATTTATGTTTTGTTGTTTACTCTTTGATTCCTACAGTATTGCCTTCAGGAACTCGTGTTAGCACTTCTGAATTAACGAGAATACAAATGCTGAAGAAGCTTTGATCTCACGTTTCTGCTACTTGTTCTTCTTATTCAATGCTGCTACGATATCTAAAGCCGTTTCTGGAGTAGTTAAATTCAGCCTGTCTTCCAAAGAGCTGTCGATTACGGATGCCGGATTCAATTCATAAGAAACTTATCTTGATGCGTAGCGAACAAATGTATCTGCAATTCTAAAATATGCCGCTCAGCCGGCCTGCCAATCGGTGGAAAAGGTGAGAAAAGGAGCTGTAGTCTTCACTCCTTTGATTTTTTTTATTTGATTGCTAATATTCCTTTTAAGAGCCACAAAAAAGCGTGAGAGGTCGAAACGCCGCACCCAGAGCCTCTCTTAAGGATCTCGTGAATATTTCATGCGCCCCGGTATGGCTACTCATCTTATCCGCCTCGCTCGACAATCGTTATCGTTTTCCCCTCGGCCCTCACGGGTGGTGAATTCATCACCGGGGCTTCAGGTGATGACAACACTTTCCTTCGCGCCAGGCATAAGATCGTGAAAAGGCTTTCAGTAACGAAAGCCATCGATGTCACTTTTTTTTTACTTTATTTTCATTGCGATCGACCACAAGAGCAAAAAAAGCGGCGCGCTTATTGAAAAATTGGGGCATTCCGCCCTTGCGAAACGAAGAGGCGCTTGCAGCGATAACCTCAAAGCGGTAAAGTGAGATAAGAATTCATCTATAGAACACTGGCGGAAAAAAAGGTATACATAGTGGTAATGTGCTCCAACTTTGCTTCGTGCGTAGTTGCCACGGAGGTGCACTTTTGGTTTTTTTCGAAAGATTTTTTTTATGCAATTTTATTGCCCAAGTGGTTGCATCACTGTGCCTCTTTGAGAAGTAAAGCTTCCTGCAGTGCCCTCTATCTTTAACTCGGTTACCTTTTGAATGCTAAATGGTCACGTGACTTGCTTGCCATCCAAAGTGCCGGAGACAAAATCGATGCTGATGAAAGTATGAGTAACGAGTGTGGTATTCGGAACAATAAAAGCAGAATTTTTAACGTGTAAATGCCATATTTGTTTTCTTGATGTAAAATGTTCTTAACTCAATGTAATTCATTGAGTTCGGTAGCGTTCTTTGTCCTTTCATTAGTTTCTTGTGGCCACTGTTCCCATTTGCCAGAAGCTGTAAACTATTGAAGGGCAAAAAGAGAAATACAAGAAATATTTCTATAAAACGCTTTGGGTTTCATATTTCTTCGGAGCAACCTCTCCGGACTTTCCTGTGGCACATCGCGTTCACGCTCTCGTCACTGATTCATTGTTTTTCTTTTATTTTGAATAACAAGTAAAAATAGCAATTATTCGTCTGCAGAAATCCGCTTGCGTCCCAGGGCAACCCTATGCTTTACAATTTAGTTAATTTTTAAGCGGTTTGATAAATTATAAGTGAAAACACTGCGCCCTTCTTTTTCTCCAGACACATTGGAATCAGGAGTGGAACAAGGCCTTGTAAATTTTCTAGTTACTTTTTATTCAGTGCATTTTCTTAAGGTAGCCAAACTGTAAGCGCACGAAATATATCTGTCGCTATTAAGAATTTCGAGATGTGACTCTTCTGCGGAAGCCATATACAAATAAACATTTAAGTTGTATATAAATTGCAAATAGTGTGCGGGGATACATGAGGTACATGTCTGGTGCGCTCCAGTGCATAGGTAAAAACTTAGCTTGCGCCAGATAATTAACTGATGCACGTGAGATGTGAAAACGAGCAATAAAGCTAACAAATTTAAATGGTCATGACATGTATTCATTTGCGTGTGGTTCCTAGGCAACGCTTCCGCTGCAAAAAGCTGCTAATCAGGAAGAAGATCCATGTAGATGGAGCAACTTTTTTGTGTGCGTTTCAGGTCAAACACTTACATAAAAGAATTCTTTCATGGAACCCAACCCCCCTAATCAGGAGAATTGACATGTGCGAAAATCCTTGGTTTAATCATGGCAGAAAACCTAAATTCTAGGCTTTCCCTGTGGCGTAAATATCCCTGTAGCTTGTGCGACTTACAATTAACTCGGAAATGTCTTACAGTTCGTACCGCTGTATTTAAAGTATATGAATTACTTTCAATCACTTTTGAAATTACTAAATGTTAGTTCTCAGAACTTTGCATACCAAAAAATAGCTTAACGTCCTATCTCTAGAATTAAAGCAAGCCATGGCGGTTAAGGCACCTATTTATGCTTTATTTTTAAGAAGAGATTGTCAAGTTCTCATATATGGCATGTTTATTTTTGTTAACGCAGTTTTACTCTTGATTATGGGTTGGATAGAGTGATAGTTATCCTAAGGGGTAGCTAGTAAAAATGTTAACGCCTTGTTCACACTCGAGAAACTGACGCTTGAAGATATGCTGAGATTTTTGTGAAACATGAGCCAAATTTTTCAAAGTAACCTTAAAATTTGACTAAATTGAGTTTATATAATAATTTACGCGCTGCATTAATGAGATTTTTCACATAAGTATGCGACAAAACCATCGGTTAGAAAGCTGTTATTTGTTATAAATAACAACTAAAAGAATAAGGCCGCAACAAAAGCGGTACTCATATTTTATCTGCGGCTCCCGCAAAAAAAAAAAGAAACGAGCTAAATTCGATATACTTGTGGCGTGAGGCTGAGTTGAAAACAGAGTGCCTGGCGGCTCACATTAACGCCCTCCTCACTTGACGCGTCCTCTTTAGTGCGATCGATAGCGAAATCGGTGCTGTCAAGCAGCCATGATTAGATCTCGTGCCATCGCAGTTTCGCTATTGATAGTTAAACCATGGAAAAAAAAAACACGTCAAGAATAATGAGCCATCGTTCAAACTTGGGCTTCTTGGCTTTTTTTTTGGTGCCTCAATAACCAATGATTAACATTTTTAACTTCTTTCTACATGTAGAAAACTTAGGTAATAAATTTAGAAAAAGCATCAGACCATTAAGAACAATAGGCACTATTGCTAGCGCTAAGTAGCTGCTTATAAAAAGACAAATTCTGACAAAATAAACGCATAATTCAACATTTGTCATGTTCCGAAAACATCCTGTGCTTATTGCATTTCATTCATGATAACCAGATCCGGTATTTACAGTTATATGCAGAGATGCTTAATTACATCCTAGAGCTTTGAAAACAGGGCTGTTATGGTCTGATCCGAAGTCATATTTGGCGGGTTTGACCAAGTTAGAATGCGATGTACCTGTGAGGAATGCACAGTGATTACAATACGCACATTCCAGCGGATTTTCGCATTCGTCCTCGTATACCAATTCCAGACATCAGAAGTCCCAAGCGCTTTTATAAATTAGGAATGCAGCTTACAATGTTTTCTCTATTGCATAGAAATGTTTACGAGTCTCCGCCCGAGAAAACGGTCGACACTACTATGGATCTTGCAATGATTGTTCTGCAGTAGCTGGCTTATTTTCGCGAATTATGCCCAACATCCTCGGACAAAAACATCGAATTGGTTATTTGTAAGGTACCGTTATGGAAATGTTTGAATCGATGGTCAATTATTCTGATGTGTAGAAAAATCTTTCTTTTAAATTGTTTCCAAATCTCGAATTGAGCATTTAAAACTGCGATAGAAAATCAATGATGGAACGCTTTTGACGACAGCAAAAACGTTTATAGCGAAAAATGAAAGTCTGTCGACGGAATACCTACGGATATATAGATTATTATAGTGAAATCTCACAGTGTGTGAAAAAATTGCGTTCATAAACTATTTTCTGCTCAAAAATGGTTTTGCCCAGAATTGTTCGGCATGTAACACTAGTGGTCTACAGACAGTCTACATATTTGTTATAGACTCCATTGCCTTCCTATAGATGTTTCCTTTTGTCTTTTCACAGCATATATAGACAAAAGTTTACTAAAAATGTGTGGTCGGAAATGTATAAACGGTTTATAGGCAGCCTATATGATTTTTATTGCCTGCGGGCTACTCTATAGCATTTATCTATAGACAGCCTATACATTTTCTAGAGAAAAGTCTATGAATAGCATTTGGACTGTCTGACAAATTTTGTAATGGTTAGCAGTCAGGCCAACGGAAGATGATGCCCTTGCCTGCTGTAGCTGCTTCTTACCTTCACTATATACATGCCTCTTGTCTTTATCTCTTGTTTACCTTCCTTGCTAATGCTCAATAGCAGCCCAAGCATTTATTTCTTAGTTTTTATTCCGACATATTGTCCGGCTGTTAACATACTCATGAACAGGATATGTACATTATGCAAGCTGCTTAAAATGCTCGCCGATTGTAATTTTTCACCGCCCCACGATGTTGATATGACACACCAAAACTCTCGCACTGAGCTCAGTACGCTGATGAAAAAACCATTAATCTTTCACTACCATTACTGTAAAAACTGCGCCTAATAAAGAGGCAGAATGTGGTTTCGCGCTGCAATCATGTTCCGTGGGACAATAAGGCTCCGAAGGCGATAACGCCGACCCCGCTTTGTCAAACGGCCTTGCAGGGTGTTTCGCGGAAATCCCGGCCATTCTTCGCCCCTCGCACTCCAACCGCCGACCTCCCCAACCTTCCCCCTGCCTCTTACAAAAATGTGTAATGGCCTGCGCCGCCAAATGCTGCTTTTGGCGCGGGAAATTAAAGGCAGGAGGGTCCACTTTCTCTTCTTCCATATGGAAAGGGCGGGCTCTCTGGTACGCTGCACTTACGAGACGAAAGAAGGGGGTGCTAGCGTCACACAAAAAAAGAAGCGAAACGATTGAGCATAAAAATAGAACGGAGCGCAGGGTCAACGGCGAGACTGCTATGAAAGCTGGCACGAGTAGCAGCAAATATAAACGAGTCGTTTCTTAGGGTCCTCGCGTCCCAAAGTCGCCATCAAAGCCTCGTAATTTGTCAAGGGTCGATCCTGGCCATGGCCGCGACGATCTTTCTTTATGGGCCGGGTCGTGGTCGTACGGGCGGCAGAGGCGAGGCCGGGCTGAGCTGCGAGGGAAAGCGAATTCACGGGAAAGAGCAGCCGACCGGGCGGAAAGCTTCCCGGCCGATGGAAGTGGGCGTGATAGAGACGAAGGAGATGAAAAGAAGAAAAATAAAGGCCGTTAACCCAACAGAACGAAGCTTATCAGGAAAAAAAGCTATGCGATTGCTAACTTAGGGGAGTGTAGTGGAGTAGGAACTTGAAAAAATTAAACAAAAAGGCGGGCGAGCTACCATGTAGCGAGTTGGTGAGACGAATGGCGGTGTCTCGTAAGTACCGGGTCGCTAAGTAGATGACGGGCAAAAAAAAATGGCGGTGGTTTAACTCTCGGTAAACATGGAGTGACGCGATAGCTACAGCTGGCCGAGCGCAACTAGCCCAGTATAACCGCAAAGCCAGTCTATCGCTGCTCCGTTTCGCTGGGTGTTCCTTCTTCATCTTCGTCCCACTTGACACGGCGCATGCGCACGGCTGTGGCAGCTCGGTTTCTCCGGCGCGCCGCGCCGCCGGCAGCAGCAGCTGTTCCCCACCACGTGGCTGGTCACGTGACCAAACAGGTGACAACCCACGTGATCAGCCACGGCACCACGCCGCCGGCAGCTGCTCCGCACCACGTGGCCAACCACGTGACAGCGTGGCGGCACAGCCATAGGGCGGCAGAGCAGCCACAGGGTGGCGGCGCCGCCACGCTGGAGGCTCGAAAACGCTACGGTTATGTAGCTATCGCTACAAAGCAGTAGGCAGGTGTCGAGGTACTACTTGTCGGCTCTTGTCAAGACTAGGTGTGTTTAGGCCAGAGAAGTTGAGGCGCATTCTAATAAAACTATGGACGATCAAAAAGCAACATAAACAGAAACGCAAATGAATATGCCTGGCAAAGAGTCTGAAACTAAAACCGTGAAAGCGCAACTCTTTTGTCGCACCCGTCGTGAAAACCACTCCTTGCTTTAATGCGGCAGGGCTACAGGTATCTCAGGATTTTTTAACGGATAAAATTGGTGCCCTCTGTGTAGCCGTCATGTACCGCGTGTAACTAAGCTCCAATTTCTAGCTGCTCTCACAAAGAATGTTTTCTGGATAACCTTTAATCAATAAAGCACATGAGGACTGAGCTACGGCAACAAAATGACCAAAAGTTGACTGAGAGGAGTAACTCGTTCACGGCTCTGTACGTTTGCCACTCGCAAGTCCCACTTCAGCAATCTTTGAGGCTTGTAGCGCTCGTAGATGGTGGGGGTGGGTGGCATACGGACATGTGTTTTCAGTACCGTGGTGCGCACGTTCCCGCAAAAGTGTTTTATTCCTTACCTTTTTTTCCCTCACCTGTCTTTTCAGCTTCTGCCATGGACTCCGTTCTCCTGATGCCAATTTCTGGCTGCCGTTGAATTGTAACTCGACTGTATGCAGCCTGCCACCACATGTCTACCTCTCCTTTTCTAAGACTGTCTTTGCTGTTTTTTAGAGGGCAGCTCGTAGTCGGTGTATTGTGAAGACGTGTGTCAGGTGGCGTGTTGACAGGTGGCATGTTGGCAGGTGGCGTGTTGGCAGGTGTCGTGTTCGCCACCTACCACGGCGAGAGCGAAGGAATGTACAACCGAAAGGTAGCTGCCACAGAGAGATATTGGAGGGTGGCTAGCAGCGTAACACTTCACCTGCCAGCCATGGCAGATGGCGTGAACACACGCTTTGAGCTGCGCTCAAATTGCGCATTATCAACTATCGTAATCTTCGGTCCGTTTTTTTTCCCCTTGTTTTCACAGTTGTGCTCTTCTCTCTTCGCGAGGAAAGCACCCTTATTAACACTAGCTTAGCTTACACTTTACCCAGCCGCAAAACCTTTTTTTCATCAATTTTTTTCGAAATTCATGTTTGGTAAAATGAGAGTTCTCTGTCATCGCTCTCTTTTTCTCTCGCTCTGAGTATGCAAACAAGCTTTCTGTCATGATGCCTGTTAAAGTTAACAAAAGTGGGCCCACCCTTTCCATCTCCCTTTAGCACCGATACAGACATAGAAGCTTATAAGGCAACACAATGAAGATTGCGTCTCTGAAAGCGGATTCGTACGATTGTTCTCCAAAGCTCATTCATAACCCTCAATCGACAAGAAAACTAATACCGCAAAATTTATATATATGCCCGAATTATGTAGTCGTCCGCTCGCGTGCTTCGACATATTCAACATATCTAGGTTTCATTTGTGTGTCTTTTTTGATAAATCATGCGCCGCATTCGTGTCAACGAGGGAATGCGAATCAAATGCAAGGCGAACGGTAGCCGAAGAGAGAGAACGCTTCGCTTCTTCCGAAACTAGGGCACACAACCCACGGCGTTGATTTGGAAAGGAAAGTGCACCTATTAAACCGCAGCTCGTGCTTAGCGGAGTCTCCCTTTTACGAACGCTGTTCCACGCATTCATGCATATAAATTAAGTCTTCATTTATAGGCAGGCAGCTGGCGTGTCAACACGGAAGTGCAATTGAGGCTTCCAGTTGGACGCAACTTTCGGACTGATTGGTCGAGCACGCCAGCCATTGAGCTCAGTAGTTCGGGCGTGAGTTGCTGAACTTAATGTTTAGGAAAGCTGCGTTGTAAGTTAGCAGGCCGCAGTAGCCCTCAATGCACAAACCTAAGCGTGTAAGCGTGTAAGTAGCTAGATGCTAGGAGAACTACCGAATACTTCATACAAGCCCTCATGTTTCCTTGGATAGTAGTTGGAACTCGTGGCGCAGCGGGGGTGGTAAGTATCCACCTATGCAAGTATATTTTCTAGCGATAGCTATATTACGGTAGCGTTTCGAGCCTCCAGCGTGGCGACGGCGCCACACTGTGGCTGCGCTACCACCTAGTGGCTGCGCCGCCACGCTGTCTCATGGTGCGGAGCACATGTCGGCGCCGTGGCTGATCACGTGGTTTTCCACCTGGTTGGTCACGTGAACAGCCACGTGGTGCGGAGCAGCTGCTGCTGCCACAGCTGTGCGCATGCGCCTTGTCAAATGGGACGAAGATGAAGAAGGAACACCCAGCGAAACGGAGCGGCGAAAGACTGATTTTGCGGTTATACCGAGCAAGTTCCACTCGGCCACCTGCAGCTATCGCGTCACTCCAGGTTTAACCAGAGCTAAACCATCGCTAATTTATTTTTGTTATTCTTGATAAGGCTGACAGCAGAGCAGAAGAAGTGGGCCAGATGTTTTTCTTTGCTCATGCGCTTAATTTGTTCTACAAGCAAGTAGAACGAAGCTGATATATAATCTTAAAATTTATACCAGAAAAACTACATGCAAGATTTCAAAGGTAACCGTGCACAAGAGAATGAAGCTTGTATTTTCTGCAATCTTTCCTTTGTGACAGCTAAACACCTCATGAAGGTTAAAGTGGGTTGTTTGAAATTTACCCCGAACGGGTTGCGCTTTGCGATACCAGCATCAAATATTCCGCCAATATATCTTAAAAACTATGATGAACGAAGGCTTTGTCTCGCAGTAGCTTTTCGTTCAATGCGTCGCTGCCAAATAAGGGTTTGAACAGGTCAAATTTTATTTTTTTCTATCTAAATATTTAAACATAAACAAAATGCACAGGTAAAAAATCACGTACACGCACTCATTCAAAACTAACGGCTCTATTGTGATCTTTGGGTGCGCAGATAAAAAAAGGCAATTTCAGCCACGTAGGTGTTATTCAAGGCACCGCCTAAGAGACATAGCCACCCTGCTCACGCGCTAGAAATAAACACACTCGGAAGCACATAAAAAAGCCCACTCGACTGCCCCTCACGACCCAGAAAAAAATAAATTCAGAATCGGTGAAATGAAGGGAGTTGGAGTAAGACCGATTGAAACGGGGCTTTAGTCTTGCGTGACGCGTCTTCAATCTTGGCGTCTTGGCGCTAGACGTCGTATATACAGAGGGTGACGTGTCTGAAGGGACCAAGCAACTCCGATGCTTCGACGGCGGCCGCGGCGAAGACGACAGTGCTTCGGGAGCGACGCCAAAGAACGCCGGCCCGACGTTCTCCGAAGCCGTGGCGAAAGCGCGTTCGCTGATTTGTTTGCACCGAGGCCGGCTGTCGTTGGGGCGAGGTTCGCCGGCGACAGCTTTGCTGCAGAACCGTGGGGCAGAGGTAGGGAAAATGGGAGGGAAAGGGCGGTAGAGAGGATGAGGCAGGAGGGGAGGTCTCACTTGATTGATGATGTGACGGCACGCCACGCAAAATGCCCAAAGTTTACCACACCCTTGCTGTCATAGTGGAGCACGCATTTAGTCACGGGATTCTGATAGATTCCGCGCAGCTTTGGCCGAGACTGCGAAGGATTGCGCCAGAGAACGACCACCACTTGGTTGACGGTGAAGGCCGGCTGACGAAGTGGGGGTAAAGAAATGAGAGTGAGATTATTTCTTCAGGCTGAATTTTTAGGGACCTGACGTGAGCGCTTCCCACTCGAATGAATAACTTTACATGGGACAAATGCGTTTTATGCAATCCGCTCAGAACACTTCAATCTGTCCCTTAAACAAGTAAAGAAACAACAAAAAAGATAAATCCATACAAGCCGTTGGAAGAGAAGACTGACCGCAATTATGAACAATGTGCTCTCCACAGTGCGTGAAACTCAGACGAATGCTTTTAAAAATGACAACAGAAGGCTTGTACAATTCAGCTCGGTTTAGTTTCAGTAAAATAAAATAGACTAAAATAGACTTAAACTCCCCAAAAGTATAATTTTGGGGTCGTGAACATAATCTTTCTTCTGCAATGTATATGTAGAAAGTTCCTTCTGGTTATTGATAAAAGTGTAAGATAAAGAGCAGGCGCCTAACATGTTTAAACTCTCTTTCAGAATTTGTTGGTTCTTATTCAAGTTTGTCTATTCTTCAATTGAAACCGTAATGCATAGCTGGCGGGATATTTCATGAGCATGCCTAAACTCTTCGACAAATGGCCTCGAGCTGAAGAAATTACTCAACAAATACGACATTATTTATTAAAGTTGCGATACATACAAAACTAGCCTCGTTCTAGTAGTTTTGACTTAATGAGGAGAAGAACGCAACAAGAAGCCACCTTCGCAGATTGATAGGTTCGCCTTGTTTTCATGTAACGTTTATAGATTGGCCATTTTAACCACCCGAAATCCCCCTTGCCAACCCGGCCTCAGGTCTTTCCGTTTTTTGTTTCATTACCATAACCAGCACACCCGAGGCACTTTTCCGCGCCAACCAGAGCAGCTAATCAGAAAACCCTCTTTTGTCCAATCTCCCTTGCTCTCAGTGTTCCGAAGCTCAGAAAAACTGCGAGCGCCTACACTTTATGGGAGCAACTTCATGGCCTGCACAATAGTGGGAGCCAGTCTCGTCTTTCGCAACTTCCTCATTCGCTACTCGAAAGAGAGCTAGCGGAATGATAGAGACAGAGAGAAAGAGAGAAATAGCGGCTAACTCCTATCCTCCGGCGAGGTTACACGTTTACTCCGGGCGCATTCGGATGCGCTCTGTGCTTTGTCGCTGTTCCGTTCCATTGTTGAGGGGGGGCCACGCCGGCTTGCCTTGTAATTAATTCCGATCGAAGTGAGAATAAACGGCTCGGCCGGCGGGGCACCCGGTGTGTGAGGGCTCGCGCCTGGATGGCCCTCGAGGGAATAATTAAGCAGCGCTGTTGCGGCGACGGCGGCGGTCCGCCGCTTGTGTCGCAGAGCAAGTGCGCCCACTGGTTCGTCGTGGTGCGTTCAGCCGCACTCGGGTGAGCCATCGACTACTCGGGGAGGCCGACGAACCACTCCCACTTCCCCCTTCCCCTACTATTCCCTATCCGCCCCTTCTTTCTAGAATTCTTCACTAAACACGATGCTCTCTCTTTTATCAACCCCTCCTCCTCCTTCCCTCCTTCACGCAGAGGAAACTTTGGGCGCTTTCACCGCCCGTCAGGTTAGATGCAGTGGGCATTGCTAACACGTTGCAGCGCCGGTAGGCAGGGCCTCGCGGGTAGCGCATGGCAACGACGTGTGTTTCTGGTCGCTTTGCCTGTTCCAATAACCAGAACAGTCAGATTTACGATTTTCGGTCGAAATGTGTTGCGTGGTGGGTGTGAGAACACGCATTGACGCTTGCGCGAAAGAAGACTTGCCCCTTTGGCCACATGAAAATGGTGCTCATTACCGCCCACGGCAAAAATGATTTTGAACTTAATCTCTTAATAACATTGCTTGAACACCAGCAAAACAGTGCTGTGGTGAGAACACATATAAATGCGACCTATAAGGAAGGTCTATTAAGCTATCTGTATTCTTCTTGAGTTGTCAAAAATTCTTTGCGATAGAATTCTTTTCGTATCTTTGTAGTGTACTTTCCTACCAAGGAATCTTTTTACTGCCGAACTCTAGAACAGACTTCGTTATTCAGTACAATTCCTCTTGTAGCATGAGCCTCATTATACGATGCCCTGGGTTTCTTTCTCGATGTTTTCTTTGTGTTGATGTCTTTTACAGTCTAATAACGTAAAAAGAATTAGGCATTTGCTTATTTTTAGACTTGTTTCATTTCCCATTTTATTGGTTAAAGTTAGTAATTCTGGCATCGACAACAATTTTTAGGCAACATCAAGGCAGACCTGCACCTTAATGGCTTCTGCGCTTGCAATAATAGTTTTCTAAGAATTTATTAGGAATAATTTCGCCAAATGGCATGGCACCATGCCAAAATAGAGTCCACCATTTTTTATTTTTAGTTATTTAGTTTTGGGAGATGGCTAAAGAAGGGCCAATGCTTAAGGGGTTACAACGCATACCGGGACCTCGCCCCCCCCCCCCCCCTTAACCTTCCGCGTAAAAATTCAGCACGAAAAATCAATAAATGCAATCCGGCAAGCAGAACTACTATTGAGAAGTCGTAAAAATCTATGCACAAGTGAAAAATCAAGAGAACAACAGGCGCAACAAAACGCCATGTGCAGAAGTAATAATTTCCTTAAAGCACTCATCTTCATCTCGCAATATTCTTAATGCCGTCTTCAGGTTGCATTTACTGGCTCGTTCGCGAGCGATCAGGAAATGCACTGCATTTAAAATGAAATGACTTTCAACAAATTGCAGCTTCATTAGCACATACGACAGACAAGAATTGCTTTTTTTTCATTCACAATTCTTTATCGACAATTCGCAGTGCTCGACTAAGTTTGACACTTGTTATTTACCAGGACACTGTTAAATAATAATGCAAACAGTGTCTGCGGAAGAAAATTTGAACAAAATGTTAGAGCCCTCTAGTAAGCTGTCACCTTGCACCTTGTTCTACCTACATATTCCGCAGCTGTCAGAATTGCCATATATCATTTAGGCGCACTTCCACAACTTTATCCAACTCAAGGCATTTTTTTAAACATACCATTATATCACAAACGTTCCTGTAAGTCATGCTCTGCCTCACAAACCCATTATATGCAAGGAAGCATTTCTTAAGGTTGTGGGATTCGTGATTAGGAGTGCTTAAGGAGTGCGTGTTAGATACGAATAATATCGACCTATTAGAAGTACCACCGTCCTTACTAACCACTACGATAATTACATTTTATTATAATTTGGTCATTTCTCCAATCGCGCTGTTTCTTATCTATGAATGAAGCCACTGTGCAAGTCTCGAACTCTCTCGAATTTTAACACGCAGATTTCGCAACTTGTAGCGCTGAGTTGAATATTTAGCCTATATTTTTGATTCAATGCCACTGAGAAAACTTAGGGTTAAGAACATTACAGCCGGCGAGTGGTTAAGGTAACAGCTTATGCTAGCCTTAAATAGCAGTTTGCCATTGCTTGAAGATTTTTGAGGAGAAGAAAGTAAGATTATAAAAAAACGACACATTGGGGGCGGCGGGGCACATTAGACCTCAAAACTCGAAGCTGATTAAATCTTAAATTCCAGATGGTCAATGACACGGCGACATTAATGAAAAGCAATGCAATTGCAAACTCGGCTTTGGAATCATGTATGTATGACACGTATAAAAGCCTGACCTTACTATAAAATTGCACCTTCAACTTTCAGGGCTGATGTTAGGGAACACAATTTTTTATGCAAGCTTGATGCTGCATGATGAATGTACAAAAGAAAAGTGAGAGGAACAGTTTCATTTTTTTAATGAGAACGGAACATATTTCTGAAGAAGATTGGACCAGTTATCAAAAGCGTAAGGAAGTGTGTAATCTGAAAGTGAAGATCTCACGACGCGTTACCAGCACGTTAATGAGGCGGCAAGAAAAATAAACTCGCTTTTGCGTTGTAACTGCTTAGTGCATCAATCACACACACACCCATGACAACGTGTCTTACATGGCAGAACTGATTACCAGTGCAGCCCAACTGAGAACTTCGGCAGTAAAATTTGGAGCCCAAACGAAGCCCACTGAAGCGGAAACGCAATTTAGTCCGGGAACCTTTTTTTCTCCTTCGCACTGTGCAATATAAAAGAGCACTGCTTGAAACGTAATTGCGTATATTTCTCTTGCAAATGCAAAGACACTGTTTATGGAGACGGGGGGTTTTATGGTCATACGTACGCGCGTAATGGGCTCCATTACCTCTGCAGTTGAGCGGTGAAATATCAAGCATATTTTTTATTTTCTCTTTTTGTTCTTGTCATTACTTACTGTCGCAGTTTCCTGCTTAACAGAAATTTCACGTGCAATCCCCTTTATCCATCTAGTGCTCAGGAAGTGTTCTGGAAACAGTCATTACAGCGTGAAAACTGTGAGATGTTTAGAAACAGTGTCGTTCTTCTTGTGTTTTTCGGAGAGAACAGTAACATTTACTGTTTATACCTGAAAAAACTGAAAGTTTCTATACATTCTCATCAACTTCGTCGCCATTACCTGCTCAACGAAGTATGTGAATTAAAACCCAACAGCAGCAGCCGAAAGTAATTTCACGCGAAAGAAAATGGTGATTGGCAGACAGGACAGCATCTCTGGCTGTTCAGCTCTTGTCACCGAATAAATAATATATATATATATATATATATATATATATATATATATATATATATATATATATATATATATATATATATATATATATATATATATATATATATACGAATTCTTGTTCGGCAATCAAAGGGCGTCAAGCAGCGCCCGGTGAACGAACGAATCAAAGCAATCTCTCATGAAGAATACCGTTCACGCCGGAATAAAGAACTTGAAAGATTCCGAACTCATTGTGGTCGACCCATAATGTAACCCGCTAAGTAATACGCCGTCACTGCGCTGCGCACAAACCATTTCTGCTCACTACGCGGACAGGACCGGCGGAGGAACAGGAGAATAAAGATAAATTTGCCGTCGCGTTTACATTGCGCTGCGGAGGGACGTACGCACCGGAAACTCGGAAGAACGTCAGTGCGACGAAGCAAGCAGAGATACGGGAACCAGGTAATGCCGCTTCTTGAAACGAGGTATCCAAAAAATCGGGAGAGTGAATTAAAAGTAAAACAAATGCGGAGGACGGAAAAAGGAGAGGCGCGCAAAGAGGAAAGCCGAGGAGCGATTTATCTTACGGAGCTGCGCTTCTTGCGTATTCAAGCCGCTCTTTTTGCCTGTTGTTCGTCGCGCAGTGACTCGTGCTGAAGCGCCTTCAGGTGCGCGCGCGCCACCGGTGAGACCAGTATCCGTCGCGTGCGCTGGAGCGCGACGAAGCTGCCGCGAGTGGTCATCAAACTGCACTTATCCCACTGCCGAGCTAATGTCTCCCGAGACGGGTATGAAAATATGCACGCGCCGAATAGCGGCGGCGAAGGGTGAACCGAAAAGAAGAAAGCAAATGAGAGAGAGAGAGTAAGGGAAATACGAGGAGGAAGCGATAACGGCCACTCCGCTCGGCTGAGCTCCTGAGTGGAGCTCCGCGGGGCACCATCCATCGCTCGCGAGAGGGAAAAAAAGGTGAAGGGAAGGAGATGTAGGAAGAGGAGAGAACGAGGTACATGGAAGAGGGAGGAAGGGAGGAAGAGGAGGGGGAGTGGGAGTTGCGGAGGTGCACGCACTGCCACTGCTCCTGGCTCGCGCTGAGCTCGGCGCGGTCGTGGCGCAGGCGCATGCAGATGCACCATTTGCGACGCCATCATTCTCGGATCAGCGTCCGCCTCGTCGCAAGCTTTCTTTTCAACAAAACGACCTGCTGCGGCGGCGCGAGTCCTCGCGAAGCGAGCGCAGAGGAGGAAAAGGAGCCACCCGGCCTGGAGATACGCCGGACCTCTCTACGGGCGTCCATCACTCGCCAGCGCCGCCTCGACCGTGTGTGCGCCGGGCGAGCGCCGCTTACTGTCGTTATCGGTATTCGCAGATGACGTTCTTGATCTGGTTCCGCGGCGATAATTAGCACGAGCGGACGACGACTGCGCTTCCTACTGTGGGAGCGGGATACGCCTCGAGGGAGGGAGAGGGTGGAGTCGGGAGGAAGGGCTTTTTTGTGGCTACGTAGTTCGTTAGGGAAGAAACCAGGGAGGAGCGGCACACACGGGAAGATGCGGCAGAAGGGAGCCCCGATGCCTGCGAGCGTTGGGGGAGGCGCGGCGCCGCCGTCGCTTGAGTGGAACCGCGCGTGACACTGATCGAGTGCCCGGCTCAAATCATTAGTCTGCTCCTCCTTTCCCCTCACCCGTGGTTTTTACTCTTTATTCTTCTCTCTCTCTTTCTTTCTGACATCTGGCAACAGCGCTACTGTTGTTTTACGTTGCGTCATAGTGATCCGGATAATATCCCGCAGATTTTGTGAACGTTCGGCATACTAGAATTCATAAAACTTTCGGATATTCCGGTTATTTCATTGTGGTCAGAATAAGCAATGAACGGGGCACGATATTTGCGCTTGCTTTAGAAAACTTCAAATTGGGCTTCCTTTTTAATATACTTACTATGTGACTTGAGTCCGACATAAGTAGTAACTGTTACAGAATTAGTGGCTTGTAGCTACTGCATGCACCGTCATATAGATCCGCAGACTTGTGGGCAGCACGGGGAGTGCTCTCTACTTTCTTCGAAGCTAAATATAGAAATGATCGGTGCTCCTTCATACAGGACTTTCCTGTGAAGTAAGATCGGACGACACGCGAAGAAGCATAATTCTCCTACTCCGTTTTTATCAAGGCCTGGTCCGCGTAGGCTTGGAGCAATCTAGACGTAAACGTGAGGTCACCGGTTTAACACCTGTTCGGCGCGACGTCATTTTTCTCGTAGTGACGTACGCAAACACCCGAGCACTCTGAGTAGCATGCATGTTAAGGAACAAGGGGAGCATCAGGGTAATCTTGAGTCCTTGGCCATCTTTTATAGTCTATACGATATCTTGACGAGTTAAAGATAAATAACATTAGGTTAATTGCTGTAAGTATGTGATGTTTTGGAAATTTTCTTTTTGTGTTATTTAAGCAGCTGCGCTAGAGCTGGCTCGAATACACAGACGTACACGAAAGTAAAAGCTGAATACCAGAGAATGAGGAATTCGCGCTTCAACTTTTTCATCAAGCAAAAGTGAAGGCAATAGATCGACCTCCGCATTTCCTTTTTTTTCTTCCCTGTCATTAGTATATTGCACGAGAACTGGACGTACTACACGGCGGCAAAAGTCCGCATCCGCGGCGCCATGTTGACACGACCCAAAACCACGCACGGATGACCCTGCTCGGCGCGAGAAACACGCTCTCCGCAACAAAGGCGCGGGTAATTTGCCGCTTCGAAGAGCGCCAGCAGTGCGCGACGCTCAGTCGGCAGCGGGCCTACGCTTTCGCTACGATCACCGGGTGCCCCAGTGGGCGCTCGGCGCAAACACGCCACCGGTGTCAGGCCCCCGCGTGGGCCGCCAACTCAACAAGGCGCACAGCGAGCGGCGACGAAGCGCACACCGAAAACGCCGCCGCTCAGTGCTCATCCCTGCAAAACATCGAGCGCTAGGGCTGACTCGGAGCACGGTGCGTATGAAAAAATAAATAATTAAACGAACGAAGTGCTGGATGCGCGTAAATGTAGCATAGGAGTGAAGTACGGCGCAATAACACGCAAACTTTGCGTCGGGTGACCTTTCACGGTTACACACACACGACCCTGGGATGCACGGCCCTGCCGAGTTGTTGACGGGGCAGGCATAGAAGAGTAAGAAACGCGTTCAAAGCCAAAATGGGAAGGAACAGATTTGGAGGTATACTTACTTTCGCTCCAACAGAACTAGCGCCTCTTAGTAGGCAGCCACCACCGTGTCAGAGGCATGCAAAGCACCTCATGACAGTAAAAAAAAAAACGAACTGTGCACTTAAAGAAACGAGAGAGATGATGAAAGTGAAAAGAGCAGTTGGAGCCAACTGTTGGCTGGTTCCTCACGCCGAGTAAGAATTTCCTAGGGAACATGCTCCTGCGTAGATACAGCGCTCGTGCGTCGCGCCAGTAGTCGTTCCTTTGGCGACGAATGTCAGTCGCGTTGCCGTTTCGCGCTTTTCCCGCAGCTTCATGCTCACATACACGTATCTACGCGCGGGCCGCAGACAGCCCTTGCTCGCTAGACGTCATTTTTCTCTTTTTATTTATCTTTCTCTGTCTTCCTCGCGAGATTCGCCACCGTCGTCTCCCTCAGCGTTAACGACCCGCAGCTTCACGGCGCGCTGCCCACGGACGAAATGCTGGCACGACGTCTGTGCACCCAAAAAAAAAGAGCGAGTTCACGGGACGCAGGAGGAATAAACAAGAGCAAGATTCGCAGAAAAATAAAGTAATAACACGCCTAGAATGTACAAACAGGAATTATTGTAAATTCGCATATAAAAAATTACGCAGCGCGAGACATCTGTCGTGTCGTCGTCGTCGCTTCTGCTGCTCCTGTCTCTGTGCACGACATCGTTCGGAAGGCGCCGCCGCAGCACCTCGTGTTTCCCGAAAATATATCGCTGAATTACAATCTGCTAATGCGCCGGAATGGACTCCGCAAAACGCACGTTCGCGCGTTCTCGGTAAACGCTACCAGCCGCTCACTCACTCGCTTGCTCCGGCTGTCTTCTCTCCGACGGCGACCGCGCAACGCGTACAAACACGCACGCACTCACTCACGCCTCCTCTCTTCCTTCCCATTACTCCTCCTCCTCTTTTTCCTGCCGTGCTTCCCGCGTAAGTACACGCCACTCACATATTCGCTCTCTCGTGCCGACGGCCACCCTCACCGTCGTGCCATTCGCGAAACAGTTTCGTCCCTTTTTCTGCCACCCCCTCATCTGAGAGCTCGCTCCTGTGTTTCCCCTCAGCCCTTCTCTCTCGCCCGCTCATTTGCGCTTTCTGTGCAGCCTTAAGAGAGGCGTGGTTATTCTCTTTCTCTCATTTGGCGCTCGCTACTGTCGTTTGTTAATCATATTCCTTTTTTTTGTGTCTCTTGAAACTGAAGCCCCAGTGCGCCGCTTTTTACCTCCTTGTTTTATTTCTGCGTCTGTCGCAAAAAAAAAAAAAATCTAAGACGCCCGCATACCAGTGGGTCGTGTTGAATGTGCGGCTCGCTCCCGGGTTTCACGTTAGTGCCCATTTTTCTGCAGTTTCTTTTTAACGTTTCCTTTTTTTTTTGTGGCCTGCGAAACACTAGCTGCACGTTTTGCTCTCTTCTGTGCTTTTTTACTGCTATTTTCTTTTTGCTTTTTAAAGTATTGTTTTCTCCCTGTTTGCCTGTGTAGTTCTCCTTTCCTCGGACGGGTAGTCCGGCCTGGATGGCTAACATTTCACTACCTGCGGCTCTGACACGCTGGGATGAGGTTAGAAAAAAAACTAAAGTTACTGCAGCGAATGTTTCGGCTAATCTATTTTGACGTGGAGCGAATGGGCACGTAGTTCCGCTGGGCCAAGCCAAAAGTGAACAAGACGACGGTTCCTGAAAGGAGATTGCGCGAAAAAAGTGAGCGGAATTTAAACAGCGAAGAAAAATAAAGAGAATAAGAGAAGTATGTGCGAGCAGCGAGGGACGTTTTGTTTTTTTTTTTGCTAAGAATCCTCTAGTGAAATGGTGGGGAGGGATATTCAGCAACAGATAGCCGCTGCACTCGCTAAAGCAAAAGGGGTGAAGACAAGAAAGCCACTGGGGAGCACGTATACCATAATACGAGGAACAAAGGCGAATAAGGTGGCTCATTTGCGTTATACTGCCTCGCTTTGTTTGTTTATATTTTTCTCCTGAGGCAGTTTTTTTTACTTTTATGGGATGTCTTTTCTTCCACACTATGTTTTTTTTTTATTCTTAGTCTTTCTTTTACAGCGTGTCTATCTGAGCGTTGCATCTCGCACTTTCTGCCCATTAGGCACACACACAGGACACTCGGGCAAAGGCGCCGAACACTGGCTGTTTGTCCTTGTTGTTTGTAACGCTATCCTGCCTTGCTATTGCACTCTCGGTCTGGTGCTTGCTTTGTCATGTGCGCTTCTCAGCGTAGCGCCCGTCTAACTGCAGTTTTCTGTTATCCACTGCAGCGTATCTTTTTCTCTTGTTACCGTTAAGGCTGGCCGGCCTCAGCGGGGCCTACTGGCCTTACGGATATAAGGAGAACGCCTCCCTTCCCTCGCCATTGAAACCGGCCCCGGCACTGCTGCAGGAAAGTTAAAGAACAGGACTAAAGGAAAAACTCGCCTCTGCTTCGCCTCATGCCTTCGACAATAAGAGAGATGATGGCAAAACAAAACAAAGATGAAGCAAAAACGCAGTGGGCAGAAAAATAATTCGAGTGAAATAGGAGGAAAGGAGAAATAGCGGGAATGAGGAGTCATTTGCAGCTCGCGGGTCGTTTCTTATTCCCGCTCTAAGGCGTCGCGCGTACGGGAAGCGAGAGCACCGACTCCCGACGCCTGCCCCACGCAGCGCCCTTGCCTTTGCTAACGCTGCCCTCTTTTATTCCTTTCCACAAGCCCCCTGTTTTTTTAGGCGCGCATGTTTTAGCTGCAATGCCGGTGTAGGAGGCGGTGGGTAGCACTGGCTGTCGGTGCTGCAGTGCGTGGAATGTGTTTCTTGCTTTGGAACAGGTTTGCGGAACCCGCGCTTACACGTTGTCTTGCGTGAAAATTAAAGAGAAGGGGGTGTAAACGGAAGAGGGGGAACCGACTAACGATGTGCCCGAATATAAAGGTGTCTACGGCACTTCCTTCCCTACCCTCCTCCAAACGGAAGTAATAGGGATGAAAGATACAATAGAGAAGGAAGGTCGGAAAACTGGAACACATTTACACTTTACGATAGATGGAGCAAAACCGATTCTTTGCCCCATTCTCAGAGCTGTTCCAGCCTTCGGTTTGCTGCAATTGCCCGGAGCGCGAAAAAGTGCTAGGAGCTATTGTTGATCTAGCCGCGTTTCTCTTAGCACATGTGCATTCTTGGTTAAAACATGAGGGTAAAAAAAAAAATAAAACGCCTCTAGAAACTGCCTCTGTCCCGGTAATATTCTACTTCTTTTTGCCATCCTTTCCTACTTTTTTACATTGCATAGTTCCTGCACTGAAAATGCTTTTTTTTTCCTGCTCGACGTTGTCGCGCGGCTTCTCCTTTACTCTAGCCAAGCAGTACCACGGAGCATTTGAAGAGAAGCAACTGGGTGTTATTGCTTCGAAAAGTGCAAAAAAAATCGTTGGAGCGTTCTGGGCTGAAGAATAGCCAGCGTCTGTAAGTGGTGATGGGGCAGTGTGGAGTCGTTTTGTTGACACGGGGTTTGCCTCCTGGGTGTTGCGTCTGCTCCAAGAGCGAAGAACAAAAAAGAATTGCAGGGTGAGAACACGCGCTTTTTGCGAATAATGTGATGATATAAGGAGGCACGGCTTGTAAAAACATGATTTCACACGAAGAGACTGCGTGTTTCTATTTAGTCTATGCTGTACCGATGTGTGGATGTTTTCGTTCCGGCAATGTGGAATCTTTTCATTTATTACATCTTTAAAACGCTTACCATCTAAGTTTCTCTTGCAGAGAAGAATAAGATCACATTGACTTTATCAAATAACATAGTGGCCTTTCTATAGATATTAACTTAAAAAACCATTACCTTCGTTTCAGAGAACGCAACCAAATGTTGGTATTAATTTTTCGTCAGCAAGTTTATCAGGTCCAGGATATTCTTGAACAAAGAGTGCTCGTCACGAAGGATGCCTGCGACAGCGAAACGCCGTAGTGACATTTTGTACGCTGGTGAATGGGCCATGAGCACTCTGCTTTAACAATACATTGTAGTTCCCCTTACAAAGAAAATTCTTTCCAGTTTTCGAACATGACAAGTCGCAGTTTGCTATTCCTTTCATGAGACAATAACTGGAAAATCTTGCAGAGGCCTACTAGTCCTATTCAACTTGTTGACAGCATTTTCCAGCATGCTGTCAACGAAAAAGGGGTGCGAAGACATCACAACAATGAAGTCGAACAGGCGCATCTGTGTGTCTCCATTCATTTATCCATTCATTTATCTGTGACCGTCCTATTTGAGTACGGTTAAGGAGAACTTTATTTTCGGAAAGGGTTGTTTCGCGAGGTGTGTCTCGGGGACCTGTACTTTCTCCTATGATTTCTGATGCGCCGATGTCTGGTCTTTCCGACACCTTGCAACAAAATCGCCGCAAGGCGATTTGTCAATAAACGCGGACTACAATTACATTTGTTTCACCGGCTGTCAGCCCAAGCGGCTGCCACTGACAGCGCAACCCCTCTTAATTAAACTAGACGATTATCTTCGAGCTGTGGAATTCTTTATATTGGCGAAAAATTCCGGCTACGTTCTGTTCTTATTTATTGGAAACGCTTATTACTGGGAATGTATGTGTTGCCCAGCCAGACTCATACATTCGCCAGTTTAAATACACGCGCTTTCTTGCCATCATTTTTGACTTCCAAATCAAATGGTGACGAGCTGCGTACTCCCTGTACCCACCTTCGTTACCGCGTCAATTGTGATACGCAGAATCTCAGCCGAACACTGGGAAATTCATCCTTCCTCAACGGTTAACTTCATCAAGCACTAGATGTAAGCTGTATAAGGCATTATTTTCTCCATCAGTATCACAGTTTCGACGTACCACATTTATTGCATCGAAAAAGCCTAAGGAGAGCTGCCGGTGTTCCGCAAGCCGCTGCAAATATTCCAGCTATACATGAGTACCTAGTGGCTTCTCAAAGGCTATTACTGCAACTTGGTCGTCTAGGAGTGACAGTAAACGGCACAGCTCTTCTTCCAAAGAGGTCTGGATCTCGGGCTTGCATGGGGCTGGACATTTGCTAGGATTTGATTTTCAATGACGAGAACAGCGGTTTAGCCTCCCTTTGTCATCTGAGTCTCAAATGAACATCGACTATTCCTTGGGTTTGCTCTAAGCGCAGTTTCCCTCTGGAGAAGACATGTTTCTTGGTGCTCGAACTAATAAGAAACAGAACTTTAAGATCATCTAAGAGTTCCCTCTCTAGAAAGCTAGCGCTGCAGCATTTCGTATACCACGTTTGAAGGATGTCTAGACTGCCCGCCTTTTTCTTGCTGTATCATTCACACTGGCTAGGAGCGTTGTCACTGAAGCGGCATTGCAAAAGTTTTGGTCTTCCTTCGCTCTACTTTTGTTATTTCTAACGGATGCAAAATATGCAGTTCAGCGGTTAAAACGCGGCTTCGCCTCTTAAAGGTTATCCCTCAGCTCTCTACGTACTCCGCAGGAGATTCTCTATACGTTTTCAATTTGGGGCGGATAACCTCGCCCATGAAACGCTGCCTGCTGAAACGTGAAGAAAAATTCTACGTTTCAAGAGGTGCTTTAAATAGAAAATGATAAGCCATTTAAAATCCCTGGTTTGGCCACCCAACCTAGTCTATGTGACGAACGGGCTCAGTGGGGCTGAGGCCAACACCGCCTTGGCCTTGGTTCTGCTCGTACCCTGGCGTTGATGGATTACACACACTGACATTCCCCCCACTGTGTTCCTCGTTGTGGTGTGTGTAGAGATTTAGAACACTATCTTGTGTGGTGCGCCGATTACGACGCATAGCGGCGGATCCCGCTCTCATCACTGAAGAGGGAAAGGGCGCCACACGGACCTTCGTAGGACGTTGTTTATCCATGTGAGCACTGTAAAATTAGGATGAATTCTCCTCGCTCTTCTTTCTTCTGCCATTCATTCAGGATACTAATGCGGATTCCCAATAGTGACAGTGACATTTCCAGTGTTGCGGATGCTTGTGTGCCCTGCTAGGTATCTGAACTTTTCCAATAAGACTTGTCTCTATTTCATTACTATTTATTCCGTCACAACGGTGACGAAACTGCCGTCCAATTTAAGGCAATGCTAACCACACCTGGAGCTAAAAATCTCCACCGCTCAGATTTTTTTCAGGAGCGAAATGAAATAGGCTCCCATCCTCGGCGTTCTCAATCAAACATTACCTCGAAACTTAAGAGATGTTGATGCTGAAACTGAAGCAGAAATTGGATACGAAGCCAACGCGAAGACAAACGCTAAATTAGACGTGTATTGTTTGCTGTCCTAAGCATCGTAAGATACTAGAAGAAAAAAAACTCTTTTGAGGCTTTTCGTCCACCAGGCCACCACTGTTTTATTCTTTTATCCAGCATGTTTTTGTTTTAGTGGAAAGATGTATAACGTAAAAGCCCAAGAAACAAGGACCTAGAATAAGACAGACAACACGAGCGCGGCCTTTATTGAAAAGATGTATGTACAAGAAATATTTCCGAAAAAAAAACGAGAGCCATGCTCCGGGTTGTTAATGGGCCACTACTGACAGTGAAAAAAGTGATCATAAGCTTCGTTGTAAAGCACAAACTACACTTCGAAAGGTGTGCGTGGCTGCCTTAACGAGAAATGACACTGTTTTAATGGCGCTGCCAGTAGCTAGGTAAGGTAAGCGTGCCTGCCGTGCACACACAAAGAGGACGTATATAATTACTTTATCACTTTAATGGGTCTTCCTTAACCTCGTTCGGTGTTCTACGCGTTTAATTTCGTATTTCTCTCGCTGAGCGTTGCCTGCGGGTTTATTGTGCCTGCGCAAACAAAGCAACGGCAATTAGATGACATTAGAGGTCTGGATTGTCAACAAACATGTTCAGAATCTGGAATGCGACACATGTTTGTCCCTGCAGCAGAGATGAGCTCAGCCGGTCGGCAACGACGTCATATGCGGTCAAACGCAAACACGAAACGTCCGAAGAAGGCGAATCTGATGAAACGCGGCTGAACAGCGCCACAAATTACATAGCCTACACGAATTGAGGAAGTGGGCGCAGGAGATTAGGACGTTATGGGGGATATGAAAATAGCAGCTGGGAAAGCATAGGGTTAATTTGAAGAATATGGGACAGGCATTCCTCTTGCAGCGAGCGTAGGGTGGCTGGTACTGGTAATAATTATGATGCGGCATTTATTTTAAAAATGCGGCTAGAAGCATCTACTAGCTGTGTTAGAATGCGATATGACCGCCTTTCAAAGCACTTCATTCTTTTACCTAATTACGGCGAAAAAATTAGACCGATATTTTTTTTTTACTCATTCTGGCTTGAACAGTGCATGTTGGTTTTTTTCCCAGGCTTCCCAGCATGCATGCACTCATGTGAGAAGTGCCCGTCAGCCGTGTGTGCCAGCTAAATCAAAACTGCGAGTGCAAGATGTCACGCAGCGGATGACGTAAACAAAATAAATAGCAAAATATATTGTACAACACTAATTAGTAATTAAACAACTGCGCAGTAACCGGTTGCTTATTGCTTAGGCTCGGCCGGGTAAAATAAAAGTGGGTACTCTGAACCAGGCTTTTGTACAGTGCTAACATGGCCAGAAATAAGGCGTTTTATGCGCGGCATGTGTCTTCCACCCGTTTTGGTTATATACAATACTACTAACAAAAATTTCGGCGAGATGTTCACAACAATCCGCTTGCAGTGTTCGCATAACAAAGGTCAGTAAATGTTTAATAACAACGTGTGGAGAAACCTGACAAGCAAAGATAAGCATATGTCTCTACTAAAACCTCTCTAATTAACTTTTAAAGCGTCCAGCTAACGTTTGATCAATCCTATGATGCGCAGGAATATGTCACTGCGTGCCGAGCTATCGAAAACACTGTTGCACTCCGAATATTTTAGCTACCAATATTCCTAAAGAAATTTTTGAACTACTGGTAGCCCTTTCGACAAGCATGAAAAGAAATCAGCCAGCAGTATGCGCTGCTACGCACTCATTGAATAAAAGACCATCACAAAAGTGCTACTTCACCTTATGTCGTCGTAAAACGCAACATGTATATCCAGCGTATGTTTCTTTATGTACAAAAGCATGAAACCCCACTCGTTTACCAGGTAAAAATACAAGCTTCTGAAGTCAGAAAAATTTTGTTCTTTTTTTAGCATCGTAGCAGCACAAGGCACTGACCTCTCGAGAAAGCATCCTTGGCCTTCTACTCAAGAGGTTATTAAGGTGTCACACGGGTCGCACTCCTTTGTACTTTTTTAGCATTCGCTTCTGTTCGATTGCGACATGAAAAGATTTGTTAGCTAGTATTTCTTAACCTCTATCTAGATGGAAGATGTAGACACCTGAGAAGGGAAAAAAAAGAGATTCTGTCCTCTGATAAGGAAACAAAAGGCGTTTCGCGAATGCACGTTTCGCAACGCAGTGACATCTCGGTGGCGATCCCAGCTGAAGTCGGTTCGCGCGAAGAGTGGATGGGTTACATCGCTGAGAACACGCAATAGCTCTCTAGGCTTGCTGCAGCAGGGGACCCATTCGGGCGTAGTGCTTGGAGCGATGAAAATGAAGAAGTTTGAAAACGCGCCTGTGTCACAAACATCCCGTTCTTTTCCGTCTGGATGGGAAGCTTAATTTAAAAGCTTCTTCCACTTAGAGACTACAGAATTGGGAGAGGAGAAATACGTCGTTATGACAATAAAAAAGTACTCAGTGATTCGATATATATATATATATATATATATATATATATATATATATATATATATATATATATATATATATATATATATATATATATATATATATATATATAATAAAATGCAAAAAATGTCAAAAAATTGAAGGGGTCCGGTTGTACTCCAGTTTGCTCCCTCAAGCGGAGTTTATTCATTGGTTCACGAAATCAGACAAAGCGCATTCGCAACTTTGCAGATGATATACTTATAATTGCTCAATCGGGTCAAAATCTGATAAACCTGATGCTTTTGTTGGACGTACAGCAGCTGGCTCGACTCAGGAGATTACCTTCGTTTAGATCTGCCATAAGGACGATACTTTCTCTTTTCTGTACTTTAAGGGGGAACTTTAAACTCAATACATGGGTTGAGACTCTGGCTTCAAGAAATGCTTTTGGCCGACGCGACAGAGAGTTGCGCCCAATTCACCGCTCCGTGCACAACGAAATTTGTTTGATAGGTTCGCGGATTAGTGGTTTCAGTATATGGCTGGGATGTCTGGGCGCTTTCTCTAAGTCCCAAGAAGTTTCTACATCGGTTGCGAAAAGGAACCAGCAGAGGTCCGCACGTGCTTTCGAAATCTGTCTCGTCAGGTCTTTTCCACCATATGTTCGCTTTATTTCTTGCATTCTTGTTAGGGAAGAGGAACAGATCTGATACTATTTTTCCATAGCACATTTATGTGGTATTAATGCTTTGCCAAATTATGTCTTTCTTTTTTTGCACTGGCTTCAGAAACAACACAGAAATTGCCGAGGTGAAATATCTGTGAGGGCCTGCACACTGTTCTCTTTTTTTTTTGCCATTCGAAGCAGCAACAAAAAAACGTTGAAAATCGTCTTTTCTCCCTATTTTTTCGAGGTGGAACTATATTGCAATAACATATTTTCTTTTTTGCAGAAATGCGCGGCTTGGCGAAAGCCGAAAAAAAATCGACTTGGGTCTTTCTCTGGTTAAGTGCATGTGGATGCGCAGCTACTGCATATTTGAAAATAACCTTTGTAAATTTGGCCTTGTCGAGAAACCTTGACAGTTTCGACTTCATTTCTTGGTCGTGAAATGCTAGCTGTATGCTCTGAGGAACGGACATTACGGCCGCAAGAGAGCTTATGTGCCAAATTGATTTAAAGCTGTTTGCTAGAGGCGCATAAAAGAGGATTTTGAGCTTGGCTTTTTACCACAAAAACTCAATCTACACGCTCCACACATTATTAGAAACTTCAAACTGTTGTCCTGTGTGGTCGATTTGTCTATTAAGTCAGTTTAAAAGTCCCGACTCCGGCTTTTCTTTTTTAACTGACCTATGAGAGTAGGAGGTGTCAACCAACGCATGGAGTGCCGTTCAGCTAGTCGCGTGGCGGGTTCACTTTCTGCTATCCGCCGGTGGAGTGATACGTAGTAATACGCTGAATAATCCGCAATAGCAAAGAGGGAACCCATAGTTTTATTTCCGTCGACTCAATTAGCGGCTATGTTGAATGCAACTAAAAATTATACCCGGAAACCTGAAAAACAAAAACAAAATAAAAGCGAGAGCGAAGCCGCCACGCGATGGCTGAAAAGAGCTCCACGCGTTGGGTGACTCCTCCTACATTGGAGGTCAGCAAAAAAAAAAAAACGGGAGCTGAGTCGTTTAATCCCATTTAACAGGGAAGTCGGCCGCACAGGACAATAAATTGAAATTTCTAAGAATGCGCGGAGCATGCATATCGAGTTCCCGCGGTAAAAATATGAGCTCAAAAGCATCTTTTCTGCACGTTTAATGTTTTGTGCCTGTAAAACCTATGGTTCCCTAATTTTCTCGCTTTTCCCGCAGCGTTTTCGGCTGTCCGGCTGCTGACACGAAAAACGCGGGGTCGATCTCCACCGAGCGGTCGCCTTTCGATGGAGGCGAAGTGCTAGAGGCCTGTGTACTGTGCGGTGTCAGTGCACGTAAAAGAACCCCAGGTGGTCGAAATTTCCGGAGCCCTTCACTACGGCGTCCTTCATAGCCTGAGTCGCTTTGGGACGTTAAACCCCAAAACCTTGAAACCACCTTTTCAGGTATCTGTAGCTTTTGTTATACTAGTCTGCGATACGAAACTTTTTCAGGGCAGAAACAAAAAGAGTGCCAGAACATGCTCTGGAGCGAAGTACTCTAGACGAGAAAAGACTATTCTAACGGTTTCTTCCGCTAAATGTGGAGCACGACTGGTGCGCTAGGCATCAAAATTTTGTGGGCCACAGGAGCCGCAAACAACAACAAAATAAGAAAGGGGTATGAATTCAGCATGAACTTTGAATAAAGACTGCAAACGACAACCATCATTTCCCCTTTACACTCCTTGTGAAAAATGAGATTTTCTGCAGGCGTTAAGCGCCACAAACGTGTACGCCAATTTAGATTGCGGGCAATTGCAACTTAGACCACGCCAAGAACGCGTCTTTCGGCACTCCTAATATATTGTATAGGGCAACAATTTCAAGCCCCGGCCGCGGGGCTCGCATTTCAATGGACGCGAAATTTTACATGCCTGTGTGCGGTGCGACGTCCGTAGGCGTTCAAGAACACCAGGTGGGAGAAATTATCCGGAGCCCTCCACTACGGCGTCCCTCATAGCCTCAGTTCCTTTGACACTGGAATTATTTTCTAAGCGGTTCACAAACGCATACACTACATCTCCGACAAACACACAAGATACACCTGCTAGACACCCACCCGTATTTGTCATAGATGGAGTGTCTGTGTTTTTAAACCGCTAATAAAATAATTCCAGTCCCAAAAAGACTGAGTCTAGAATATGATTCCAACAATTAAATAACAAGTAGCACAACTTAATTTTTTACCGTTTTGAGATCGTAAACCAGTTGAACCGAAACATAAAGCATCTGTCATGATTTTTCTGGCGCCTAATAAAAAAGCGACAATATAATCCAAGTACCCGTATCTTCAGCTTCAATGCGATTCACGTTTGAAACATGTGCTACCACAGACAACACTCCGACATCGTTCCTCTGCGATTGCTTTGCGGCGTACGGCAAGCTGTCTCGTGCGGACACCGGCTTGCTTCTCCTCGCGAGAGCGCAGTAGCGAAAAAGTTGGTGGTAAGAAAATGGGGTGAGATCTATAAGATGAGGTGTGGGGTCGGGGGAGGCTAGAAGGCGAGACTACTGAGGGGAGAAAGGACGGAGGAAAGGATGAAAATTTCCTCAGCTCTCGAAGCAGCCAGCTAAGACAGCGAAGCGACGTCGAGAAAGGATCGTTCGGGAACCTATCGTGATCGACGGAGACAACTCTTTTTATCGATCCGCTTCCACTAATCTAGGAGATGGTTCTCCCGTGAACGGAGGGAAGCTGGAAATGGGGGAGGCCCACCAGCGCAACCGCCACTGAGCGAGCCTGGCAGCATTTGCCGGCGGCCCGCCTTCCTTTTCGGGTGCGGCCCAGAGAAAAGAGGGGAAAGGGAAGAGCGGGGAGAAGGGCAGAGAAGGCACATCGACGCCGCTTCTAAACATTGCACCGTGGTGGCGACGGCCTCGCCGGTCGCAGTCAGTCGATCATTCCGCTGGGCTAGATAAACACCTCTGGCACCTCTCTTCCGCACGCCCTCCAGTCACCCACGCACACCCATCCTCCGCATCTCCCCAATCCCCCACAGCGCTGAGCATGATGCTGGCTGGCCAGCTGGCGAGGCCGGCCACCGTGCGAGTTACGGCCGCATTCTGGTCAGCTATTTTGCTTCCCTCCGGCGCTAAATTGATTTCTGTCCTGCCGGCGCTGCTCTCTGCTTGTGATGCGCTTTGCTGCCTCGGCGTATACTCGGCGCCTGTGGCATCGCGATGCAAACGCCGTCGTGTCTGTGTGAAGGAGATATACACGAGCGGTGATGACGCCGGGAGTGGTTCTTTTTTGGTTTTTGCTACTTCTTCAGCTACTGTTCGTCGGTGCAAGCAGCCGGCGACGGTGGTTCCTTTTCTTCCGCCTTATTACTTACTCGGGCACGTATAATAATTAGCTTGCGCAGCAAGTGATTGCTTGCGGCGGACCTTGAATAGGTTGCTTATTTTTTCCCTTCGTTGCTTTAGAGCGGTAAGCATTTAGTTTGGTTTCGAAGCTGAGAAAGAGGCATTTATGAGGAATTATATCAACAACATCTGATGGTTTTCTATTGATGCGTCTTATGCTAGGCCGCACCTGCGTGAAGTGGACAAATGCACATTCAGCAAGCCTGCTTTGATGTTGAAATGTCGAGTGGCATATATTCATGCCCCGGATATTCCACCAAACTTAGAAGCTTTTCAGCCACACTAGCTGGAATTCACAAATAAAATGAAGCAAACGCTTCTTATCCATGAATTCATTAACTGTGTTCAGCGCTCTGTTTGTAAACAGTCAACCATTGCCAGATTTGAAGTTGATTCTTTAGCGCAACATCTATCTTTGTCTTAATAGATACATTTTGTGTGTGGTGTGGTTACTTAGCGCCGTTGTACAGTGTGTGGTATATGATCGTTGTTCTACGCTTGTGAGTCAAGAGTTGAAATCCAGGCCACACAGCGTGAAGGTAATAATGTATATGCTAAGAAGGAGCTTTCCTTTTTTTTTGACGACTGGTTAAGAGCAATAATTGAATTAGGAAACAGGTAAAGGTGTTGAAAAAAATTTGTTTACAACGTTGCACAACAGTTAAAAAAACCACCAATACCGAAATTTTCGTAGTGGGACGTTTATTGGGAACACATTTCGACACACTGATCCATATTCCCGTAATCAGACATTTCACTGGCATGAGGATTCGTTTATAACAAAATTCGCCTTGCAACTAGCCAATTATGGTTATCGGCACGGTGTGTGGCTGCTCGCAGCTTCTGGCGCCGGTATTCTAGGGTTGTTCTAAGCTTGAAACAAATTTTAATCGCATGAGACTTTTTTAACGCGTGCCATACTCTCAGTACAAGTGCGTTTTTGCACTTCTACTTTATTGTGAAGTGGTCATTCTGGCCGCGGTTGTATCGAGTAGTAAATGGTCGTGCCTACTGCAGCACTGTTCGTCATGGCTAAAAGCTAAATTATCTCCATTTATGGCTTCTTTCCTGACTTTCGGTAACTTCGTAAATAATTACTTTCGTCTGTATTAAGCAGAAAATTATCTAAAATGTTTCCTTTATTTTAACTTCTGGGAAGCCGCACTTAACTGTAAATAGTGGCTAATGCTGCTTCGTCGTCAGATGCACATGACGATAATTTCACTTGCCACTCTCACTTATTCATTACGTAATGCCGAATACGTGTTACGTAATAGCAACTTTCTTGCGTGTTGCGCATTTGCTGAAACCCCCCGAGCAGTAAGCAGCTATCTTTCGAAAAGATAATGTCGATTGGAAGTGCGTAACCTGGCGCTAAACCAAGTGTTGCAATCAGCGGTGTATTTCTGAGCCTACACAAACAAGCCTTGAAAAATGACAAAAAAAAGTGCATTTACCATCCGTGTAGCCACGCAATGGCAGCAAAGCTGTCCAGTGTTTGCGTGTTGGTTCATCTCGCTGATTCCCTGAGCGCATAAACTGCATGAGCACGCAGGCAATTCGCGACGGGCACGTGTTTGACCTAATAGCAGCTCTCGTGAGAGCGAAGAACGTCTCAGATACGTGGTTCGCATTGCTCCGCGTGAAAGGCATTGCGTGACTTAGAGGGTGATCAACTTCTCTTGCGCACGCAAGGCGACTGCTGAATACATAACCAAAGTGATCTGTGGCAGCGTAATGGTAGGCACGCCTCGTGTTTCACAACGCTCGTGGGTAAAAATATTCGCTTAAGGTTGCGAATTGTCTACCAAGAGCGCACGTGCTGTGTGTACTGACTTGATGTGGACATGCCGCCTCCTTCAAGAAGTTCAAGATATATGCCTGGAGACGCGTGACAAACTGCGAGGCAATAAGCCGCTGCCCACGGAGGGCAGCACGCAAGGCAACACAGCACGCCACCGAGTCCTTGTGAAGACACGAGAATGTCTGTACTGAAGAGCGGCGAGCCGGTCGACGCGCATGAAATATTAGGCGCTTCGACGTCATAACTTAATTGCAATATATATAGAATTTTCTAAGCATTTATGACTGCTTAAAACTACAAAGTAGATATTCCCTCCATGCAGAAATATAATCTTGTTACGTGAACAAGAAGAAGAAATACGGTAATTAAATAAGCGATATTATTCAATGACGTTTAGAATAACAGTTTTGTAGTGATCACAAAACTCCAAAATCGCAATCTAACTCACTGCCAATAAGATTGAACCTTAATCTCTAAATGAATATTTTCAAAAATACGTTTTGTGCAAAAACCATTCAGTCTCGAGTTTAATTTTTGCTGGAGTTGTAGCTTCATTTCGATTCGTGAACAAATTTTATTTAAATTTGATTCTCACAATACCGTTTATATTTGTGGAATGAAAAAAATAAAACGCCTTAACATGCTAAGATACAAAACTATACATGAAAATAAAGCTCTAATACAAAGCAATAAAATGGTAAAGTTGAATGCGTGTACGCCGTTTTAACAGCAGGCTTCCAATCATTTATGGTTCCGACGACCCGATAGGCTGTAAGGCTTAACATGCAGAGACAGGAGTATGACTAAGCTGTTGTTCGCTTTGCTAAGCGCAGCGCCCTGGAAAGGTGCGAGGACAAAATAAAACAATCTGTTTAATTTTCATTGCTACAAATAAAAAAATTGGCGGTGGTTTAGCTCTGGTTAAACCTGGAGTGACACGAGAGCTATAGCTGGCTGAGTGGAACTTGGTCATGTGACCAACCACGTGACAGCGTGGTGGCGCAGCCACAGGGTGGCACGCCGCCACGCTGAATGCTCGAAACACTACCGTAATGTAGCTATCGCTACAAAATATATACTTGGAAAGCTAAAATTGGGACGCTGCAGTCCTCTTTTACAAAAGTAGCACATCTCATCACATGCAGACATTAAGATTATTTAAGAGTCTCTGAGCAACTGCTAGTTCGTTGGTGACCCTTGCACCAAGCGAAGTTGGCTCAACAGGATAACGAAAACTTGACACATGCCCGCTCTCTAAAAACGCTCGGGCCCTCACAGACAATGGGACTGAAATCTCGTTTACGACCTCTGCGACACCTGCGCATGTGTGCGCATTGCGAACCAGCACACAGTCTCAAATCACTGGCTTTAAGAAGCTGCGACGCATTCAGAGAGGGGTGAGAGTGCCAGCCTTTACACGTCCCGCTTTTCCCGTAGCCACCTAAAAGCTTCCCCGCATTTAAATTTTCAGTTTATGACCAAGCATCCTCCCGTAACGCCGTCGACGAAAGCAGGAGGCCTTGAGACACGCGCTACTCGTAAATCTGTTAAGCGCGTTAGTTTAATTTTGAGAACACGCCGCTATCTCTGAGCGCGCGGGCGCGCTCGCGCACTCTTCCACGGGCTGGCGCTCGGGCCGAGCTTGGGCCAAGGCTGGGGAGACTGCTCCCGCGTCCGCTGGCAAGCTGGGGGGAAGAGATAAATGGGGTATAATTTGTTCCGCTGACCTGCCTGGACAGGAAGCAGCGAGAAGGGAAGAAAGAGAGGTTCTACTCTCTCCCCCTCTTCCCTTTATTCTCCGCCGTTCTTGTAACCCCATCTCCCCTTTTCCCTTCCCGCTTTTCCCCATTCGACCCCTTTCCTGTTCTTCCACCCTGTGTCTGCATCTTTTCCGCCTGCCTTCTCTGCTATGCGGCGCGGCCTGTCTCCGAAGACACCCTCCGCGCACGAGGCGGGGGATGGTGCGGTGTTCGCTAGTTGGCTATTCAGAGAGCTCCTCGTTACTCCGGCGACCAGATTTTCCTCTTTGTTTTACCTTTATTGCGGAATGGCTTTCTCGACGTCGATGTCTTGTCCCGTCCCGGATCCAGATTTCTTGCTCTCTTTTTATTACCCGTGAGCACGCTAATGGGGATACGCCGGCCTGACTTATGGCCCGGAAATCGTAGACTGCGTCATTTCTTGCTTTTGGCCTCGAAGTGCATTGTAGCTGCAGGGAACTGAAATTTGAAAATAGAGCACTGAAGTCCATTAGGAAATAATTTAGGTATGTGTTGATGGTTTGTCTGCAGCAGGGAGGGCAACACTTAGGTTATTATTTATTAATGGCTTTTGCGATATCTACGTTAGAGTGCAGTTCTTGCCTCTATCGTTTTCGGAAAAAAACAAATATCACTTAATTGAAGGGATACCATTGGAGACAACACGCAATCAAGCGTGCTTCACGGCACAATAGAAATGAAGATGTTAGTGGGTCCATTGTGCTTTCCTTGGTTTTTCATAACGATTAAAATATACGCAATTATTTACCAATTTACATTCTTTTACGCCGCTGTGGTGGCTCAGAGATTATGGTGGTCGGCTGCTGCCCCGAAATACACGAAATAAATCGAGGCCGCGGCAGTGGAATTTCGTAGAAAGCTAAATTCTAGAGGCCCCTGCATGCGCCAGCCACTGCGGCACGCCAGAACATCTTAAAGAACCTCAGGTGGTCGAAATTATCCGGAGTTCTCCACTACGACGTCCCTCATAGCCTAAGTCGCTTCGGGGGCGCCATAGTACACAGAACGAACAATAATATTTTTCTTATATTTGTGGCGGTTATCAATTGCAAAAATGCAGCAGATACGTTACTCTTCTGTGAGTCAATCCAAATTTTCGCGCATGAATAAATTTAGTACTTTTTTTTGGAAATATAACGCACTGCACTCGGTAACTCTTTAGCGTTCCCATCTAACGTGTTTCACAGCACCTTAACACCAAATTAGATTAGCTTTCATTTGTACGTTCTAACACAAGCCGTGATTTTTGTCTACACTGAAAAATAAATGGAGGACAAGAAATATGAACTTCTCTGCGCTATACGTCGTTGTCTTCTGCACAGTATACATCATTTAATGAGAAAGTCACCCATCATGAATTAACTTGCAAACCTCGAACTGATAAGAGAATTATACAGCTGGTTTTCTAGAACTATAATCTCTTACCGAAAAAAATGTTTAACACGCCCTTGCAAGCTCATAGACGCACATTTCGAGGTATAATTGTTTCTTTTTGCCTGGCAGATTACCACATGTTACCGTGTAGTTGAATGTTAGACGTAATTCACTCAAGGTTACGCCACCAACAGTTAGTAACATGCCTACTTGACTAAAGCATTTGTTCAACTCCCTCTCTTTGTTACATCAGGCCTTGTTGAACATGGAATGTTTCCGCACGTCTGTACTTAATTTGCAAGTTCCTATGGTTCCGAAGGATAAAGATCAGCGTTGCCAGAGCTAAAAGTTGAGTTCATTCCTAACTTTGTAGAAGTCTAATTCCCCTGCATAAGCTTAAAAATCACTGGTGAGCTAAGTAAGCATATTCTTTTGGCAAATCAGTATTCCCGGCCGAACTGAGCAAGATTTGAGCGAGATGCGACGCTGACTATGTTAATAGGGGCGGGCAGTGATCCGAAGATAAGCTGGGCGCCGGAAAAAAAAAAGATGGTGTGCCCACCATTAAACTAAGGCAAACTAATGAGTGAGCATGCTTGAAATACGTTACGTAGAACACTGTAAAGCCTAAACTTTATTTCTCCACAGCAAGTAATGATATCGACTGCTCCCAATTGCGGGCGATTAAAAATTTAGTTCGCTGCTCCTTTTCTGGTTTCTATAATTGGGCGCGTGTGGAAATAACAAGTACGGCTTCGAAGCTATATTCGTTCGGGCAACCATGGTAGTTGCAACAGAAAATGAAATTTTGCTTTATCAATGAGAGCACACATACGCAGAAAAAAAAATCCTTGTTATTTTAAAGCTAATAGGCACAAGGCCAGTATCAGGCCAAGCGGCGTACACGAAGAATCTCTGGAGTAAGAACTTAAAAATTATTCTTCTACAACTAATTCAGCTGCCAGCTGCTTTTATCAGGGGCGTATTAGTAACTGACGTCAAAATTACGTTAGCGGCAAGGGTTTTCTGTAAGTAGGTCAAAGGGGACTTTTCACAGAGAAATCGTGGTGTTCTTTAGCCTGTTTGGAAAGCGATCCTTTATGAGTTTCATATAGTTTTGCTTTTATTGCCGCCTATACGTTTCCATCAGCAGGATTAGGGTACTGATATCTCACGCAATTAAATAAATAAAAAGAGAACATCTTGCACAACAATGCGAAAAAAACAATAACAACCTCATTACTAGCTTGCGGTAAGTGAACAATGATAAGCAGTGCATCTTAAGGCAATCGCATATTTCCTGTCACAACAGCAGAGCCATCCTTTATCTGGGTTCAACAATTCGACTAATAATTTCAAAGAAGTGAAGAGTGGTTAATCGCATTTACAGTACTTTCTCCTTGGAGGACAAAACTTGAATGTACTAAGTTACATTTTCTGCTTAGTAATTTACTCCATGACATAAAGGCTAAGGATTCACTAACTAGGCAGATATAACGAGAAACACTGATGCCTTTTTACTTTTAAGAGAGAGCACAAGCAGTTTAGTTCAAAGCAAGACATACGTAACTTGCCGAAAAATGCTACGCTTTGGGTGTTTTTGCTCTGTCGCGATGGAACATCTACTTTTTCCTTGCTTCAGAGGGAAGGCGTAAGAAGTTGTTTGCTATGTGTTCTATGCTTTTTTGTTTCGCCCTCCAAACTCTATTGAACCGCTCTGTGCACCGCTGACTCACTATGGCTGTTTTCGTGGAGTCAGTGTGTCCTCGGCTGATAAAAAGAGCCCCGACAGTTGGCTCGACACAGATCATTAATCACGCTCGTACTTTTAGCGCCAATGCTTCTTTAGTTTCAACACATAACTTCTTTTTTGTTATTATCCCAGCTTTTTTAACGATTTACACCTCAAAGATTTCGCTTGTTCAATTTACTTTGAAAACACTAATGTAGGTTACTCGACTTTCCGGCGCGTTGCTGTGTTTTCAACGATTTCAGCTTGATATATACATATACATGTATTTTTTCCGTAATACTTTTTTTAAGGAATTGTTTGATTTCCCACAACGCTGAGTTTGGAGAGGGGTAGAGGAGGAGGCAGAAGAGAGCGTTTCTGTCATTTTTTGCTTTCTATTGCCCTATCCTTGTTGACCCAGAGCACTACGCATGGCGTGCGTCTCTTCGCAACACCGTTCTCGCACGTCTATGTGTTTTTCGCTGTCCCTTTTTTTTTCACGTTGTTTATGAACAGCCCAGGGCCAGATCGATACGTTACACGCTTGAGAGCTAGCGCGGTAGCGGACTCGCGTTAGCTCCGCAGTTTTCATTTTACGGCGTTCACAGTAGTCGCCGCTGTTCCCACGAGGACGAACGGGCTTCGAACAAAGGAAGACACACGGCCCCTCCCAGCGAGCGATGGCCCTCTTTACTTATATATTACCCGCAGATCTCCCACTTTATGGCGTGTGGCTGCTGATGGTTTCGGTTATTCTTTTTATTTCTCTCTCTCTCTCTCTGCGGACGTTCTGTCTCTGCCTTCTTTGGGTTCGAACCACTGTTGCCCAGAGTATGTCCAGCATCTTTTCCACGATACGAATTCAGCGCTTCTATTGCTTTCCGCTTTTCGCCTATCAAAATATACGAAGGTCACTGCGTATCCTCCGTGCTCTAAATGGAAGTTTACGCTTGACAGGGTAGATATACTGCGTACAAGTGTACACTGCTCTCACCCCTAGAGGGCCTATCTGGTTCTGCCGCCGTGTATCTTCCTATATTTCACGTTATATGGAGCAAGCAAAGAGGCTGAAAAGGCGTCAATACGTAGACTACATATTTACTTCGCCAAGAAGTCGTCCATACTGATGAGCTCCCCTCATTGAGTTATTTACCCTAAATTTTCTCTTTATTCGTGGTTCTCGACAAAATGACAAAAAAAATGTATTATGAGGGTGCTCTTTAAAGGATTTACGGATTTTAAACGCATTATTTTCTTCATGTTAATACATGTTGCGACAAAGAAGCGAACAATTATTGCTCCATCAAAGATTCTTCAACCAAAACGTACGATAGTAGCCTAATATTATTGCTCTTGTTGTTGCGAGCTTAACAGCAGTTTAAGCCATCATTCTCTCATTTTAATTCGCTGTTATTTGAATAGAAAACACAGGCGTTTATTGCTTTGTTATTTCAGAACACGTAAGCTCGGAATTTTGCTTTCTGAATAATATTTTAGTTTACGTACTCGACACAATCTATAAACTATTGAAACATTCTAAAAACTACTGTTATTAAAATAAATAAAAATACTTTTATTCCTGTTAATATTAGGCATCCCTCATAGACTATGTTGCTTTGGGACGTCCGACACCCCCCCTCCCAGAAAACCAAGCTTTTAATAATAGGCAACTGAAATAAAGGTGGAAATGCTGTAAAGAGTTATGTGTCTGTAGTAGAATAGAACCAGATTTAAGTGGCATCAGTCAGACTCCACGCGGCAGATGGCAGCGACTGAAAACGCGCGGTTTCATGCAAGAAAAAAAAATGCTTTAATTAGTGGTCATCGTTTCAAACCTCTCAAGCCAGAAGAATTAACATTGCACAATACATTGTATACGCCTCTAAGGCTCATGCCTCACGATAAATAGGTGCGCACTTGCTGGCAAATATTTTCACCGTTTCCCGCATTCCCCACATTTGAATACTCTCAGAGTATGTTTGATAGTAAAATCTTGCATCTGCCAGGTAATGGCAAATCAATGTTTCATATGCTTCATACGTAATGTTTCATATGTATGTCACTTTCATGTGTCAAAATCTTCGTGAAACACCTCCTAAACTTGTGAGTTTAAAGTTACTGGTGTCTTCTAAGAAAAAAAAATCGAATAGCAAAGCTGTTGTCATTTTTGTATGGTTTTCTTTAAATGCTGCTTTCGATAACAAAACGTCATAAAAACAGCTTAATGAAGGAAAATATTGGAATGTGGAAGGTATAGGTTTGGTTATTTTTAAAGTTATGATCACGGCTTGATAGGGCATGTTAACGTCAGTCAAAGCAACCTACGTTTTAGGTGCTATGACTAACATGGCGTTATTGGCATAAGTTTCGGAACTTTTATTTGCATGTGGGTTAAAAGGGCAACACTTGTATAAATAAAACATTAAGCAAATTGACGAATAGTTCGCAATGATTGTGCTTATATATATGACCGAGTATTCTGTTAGCACCATAAAGAGGCCTCTCATTATATGGCCCCACATAAAGGAAAACGCACTAGGAAAAAATCATAGAAATGGTCGTTCCAGATCTTTCACAATCCACACATAGAAAAAAAAAACACAAGGCGCGAGCCACGCTTTGAGCGGCGATGAATTTCTCGAAACTTTCATCAACTTAGAGTATTGAACTACTGTACCCACGGGAATAATTTCACGGTAGAGAACGTAGCTGAAGAGGTCTTTCTCAGAATTCCAGCGGATAACTTCGGTCTGCCCCGTGTCCAAATGCGGCTGTTCGAAATTTCATCACGCGTCCTACTTCAGCGTAAAATACTGCCCGTGCCTGTTCGTTCAAAGAGGAAAATAGCGACCATATCGAGAAGCGGTGGCACGAAGTGCGCAGGACAAATAGTGAACTGTTGAGAGGATGATCCCATGAACGTATACCAACAAGCCGCACTACTTTTCGGCCCAATAAGGAGAGAGTTACCAAAGAAATACTGTCAGGCATCGTAGAACTATGAGCCAATCCTGGTCTGAGCTGGCTTAATAAGTCCGCCTCCAGGGACCTACTTGAGAACATAAATAAGGGAGCGCTATTGCTACAAAGAAGAGGAACACAAGAAGCAATGTTTTAATGAGGCTTGTAAATATTTCCGCAAGTTCCAATCAAAGGACTGGTTGTGGAACACACTGCAAGATCCTCACGCTTGAGCCACCTTTCTACTTTCTAGAACTCTGCGTAGAATCACCGAGGCTGGTATAATGAACCAATCTGTGGGGTGGTGCATGGGTTTTGTAGCCGCAGCCGCCTAGAAAAACGTTTCAAGCTGTTTGTGAGTGTGCTAGGAACTCTACACTTCTGGCAAACATTACTTGTCTTTGCTTCTTTTTTGTGTGTTTTGTTCATGGGATTTAGCGTCTCAAAACAACTTAGGCTATGAGAGACGCCGTAGTGAAGGGCTCCGAAAATTTTGACCACCTGGAGTTCTTTAACGTGCACTGACATCGCACAGTGCAGAGGCCTTTAGAATTTTGCCTAAATCAAAATTCGATCGCCGCGGCCGGAATCTAACCCGCGTCTTTCGGGCCAGCAGCCGAGCGCCATAACCACTCAACCACCGCAGCGCCATTCCTTGTCTTTGCGCCCGGCTCACTACTTTACTCTTGATTATGTGAATAAACAGTGGAGTGGTTCCAGTGAGCGGAAGAGAGAGACTTTGACGGCTTACTTGTGTAATACAAGTTAACACGCTGATAATACATAGGAACTGCGTTCCCTCCGAGCAACACATAGTTTAACAGAGCGAGAGATAAGCCCACATGTCTTTTTAACCATAGGCTTCTGATCTCCCAGGAAGTGCGCTAACATTTCTAACCATTCTCAATATACTTCATATGACCTCTTCATTCAATCTTGTTTTCATTTGTTTGAATGCTATGGAAATGATATTGTGATGAAAATTAGAAAAATATTTTGCAAGTCTTTACTTTCTATTGCGCTTCACAAGCGCAGGTTATGTAGCGGCCTTTTTAACTAAACCTTTTCGAAACGAGCCATTATTCAATTAACAAACACCGCTAGTCGCAAACAGCGGCCTTACTGCTAAGAAAAAGGGTCGGTGGTCATGGCATTTTAGTCAAGCGCGTCTACTAAAAACTTCAAGCCAGCTTCGAGGAGGCATTTTGGATTGCCCTACAGAACTAATTTACGAAACTTCATCCTCATATAGGCATGTAATTTTATTTATTTGAAGAAAATGCAAATGGCAAGCGGAGTCCTTCTTTCGTCTATGATTTTAGAGGTGATGGCGTCTGGAGGTGTGTTTGTTGTCCTGAATTAATGAAAGGTGTGTTTCTTGTCACGAAAGCTTTATAAAAGCATATGAAAGGCAAATATTCTTCACGGTGCTTTTTTATGGGACCGTTGCCAGGTCCGGCTACCTTATTAGCATTGCTAAGAGCCCACATAGCTATAATTTATCCTTCATCTTTGACTGTCTTCCTTTTTTCTCAGTTCTTATTTTATTAATCTATAGAGTGATGTTCAGAAAAGGTAACATGTTTATAACAGAACGAAAACAAACAGACTAAATATACATAAAAATTATGGTGTCTACTAAAAGAAAATATATTCGAACAGATAATACAAAGTTGTGCCTTAGCCGCTTATACAGTATATAAACTATAGACTGTTTGTAGGTTTAAAGCTTATTTTGCTTTTAAAGCACCAATGTCCTAATTGCCTGTACCGATGTCTGTGTGTCTCTGAAAAAACCACCAGCAGTCCTATTTCGTTTTCATTAAGAACCTTGATTCAGTCGTTCAGTGTCGTGCTATGTAAGCCTTTTTTCCTATTTCCTTGCGGGGTTATTGAAGTACTGCATAAAGGCGTGCTTTTCTATAGTCCCATGCGACAATGTGAGAGAATAGAAATACTTGTTGATACAACGCTTTTACTTCTCGTATTAGATAGCGGTTAGCAGCATTACTGAAAAGAGATAAAGAGCACAGGTTTTTTTACACTACAAACCAAACAGAGAAGCAGATTTCCCCCAGATACCAGCACAAGTTTTTTTTTTGCCATTTTGCTTTCCTCATTTAGAGCCAGTGTTCAAATTTGTGTTCTTTTTAATGCGACAGTTCCCTTTGCATGACAAGCTGGGGAGAAAAGCCCACGCTCCGCATGTTGAAAAGTAAATGCATCATCTGAAGCGCGTAATCCTATTACGACTGCACCGGATTACTGCTGAAAAACCTGACGAAGGGATTCGTGTTAGCTGCTAAAATACGACACCCCGATGAATGTGTTCAATAACGCGAAAAGAAAAAGGCCGTATCTGCCGCAGTGTTTCATTTGTAGACAAATAATTAGTGCGGCTTGCACGCTCACCGCTATATTCGTTTCTTTTACAATTTTATTGTGAGCACAGCTTCCCAAACAGTTGGACCGCGGCTTTCATTTTCTTTTTTACGCATGCCTTATTAAATAAACTTTCGGTTTTCATAACATATACGGCTCTGCAAGAGCTTAATTGCTGCTTGTATCTCTTTAGTGCTTTTTCACTTGCAGGTAAATTTCTAGAATTCAAAAAAGCTGTGTGGATGAACATTGTATGCCACATTGAAAAAAATAAGCTACTAATAAAAAATACGTTAAAGGGGAGATTTGCAGTGTGTTCAGGGATATTGATACAATGTCACAGGCTACTTCATATGAGGATTACGACAGAGTACAGTACACAGTACAGTCGGGCTCAAAAGTCTCTGGACTACGTGTTCCTAAAACGAAGCCGATAGCTCTATTATTAGCCGGAGGCTGGAAATAACATTTGTGGAGGGGAAAGAACAAAACTTTGACTTTCACCTCCACAAGTGTGGTCTCCAATTGACGGCTAATAATGGAGCTATCCGCTTCCTTTGAGGAACACGTAGACCAGAGACTTTTGTTCCCGACTGCACAGTACACAGTACACAGCACAGTACCGTTTTGAGAAAGGATATTTGCAAACAATGCAAAACATTAAGGCAAAATCATAGCCTTAAGAGCTCCAGCGCTAGGTATATCGAAACGCGGGCCACGCCGGAAAACATGGATGCATGTGGCAGCGTACGTTTAATTAGAACTTCAAGTTTGCAAAGAATTGTTATCTTTTCTATAGTGGATAATGAGTATCTAGTGTAGCAGTAACTCATTGAACCTAAAATTTATTTCAGCTTTATTAAAGCGATAATTTGATGTTGCTTTGCAGATCTAAGTACGCGACAAATGCATTTAAACGGTGTCTATGTAAGGTTTAAAAGCCTGATATAATTTTTATCCGTTAAAGTGGTGTTTAAAATTATATGCGACCGATTAACTTCAAACATATCTTGAGTTTCACGCTATGGCATGTCGACTTCTGACAACCGCATTACTTTTACCCATACTCCTACACGGAATTTTACTTAAATAAGTTAGGCCGTCAGGATCTTTTCAGCGTTTTTAGGTTGAAACGCCTTCTGCAACATAATTTCCTAAACAGTACTGTTTATGTCTGCTACTTAACTTTGAACGCGTGTCACAAGATCCACTTCCTATTTATTTCACGATAAAAAGAGAAATGAATAGAAAGAAAACTTCTGTACACTGTGCGGTTTTGGAGCACTTTACGCATGACATGATTGTGGATGCATGAGTCCACTGCAGTCACGGCGGCTTAGGTAGCCGCTGGTTTTGGTCGCTGGCAGTTGCCGCAACGTATATCGGTCATTCCATCGAGAGAAACACCTATTCTCTACACGCAGCCGGGTGGACAGCAACAGAGAGTTCTGCGCGATTCCTTGTGACTAGCTCCGAATATACGTGGTACTTCCAGACTATGTGGCAAGCGGCACGAGGACTCCAGCAGCCACGGTGTCTTCCTCGGTGGGGTTTAGTTCGGATTAGCTTCTCCCATAAAACCGTGGACAGGCCAGTGCTTTCTGCGACATGGTGCACCAGGGCTTGCGGGCCCTTTAGTAGGAGTAATTCCTTCGGCGTGAAATAAACCTGGCGCGTCTACCACTTGCTGCGTTTTGCGAAGCAGGGAAGGGAATGCTCGTTATACATCCGGAGCTTTCTATACGCTGCCTTACAACATTTGCCTGCACTAACGCCCATCAGTATAATGCTACGTCATTGAGTCAACATTTAGGGTATAGCTAAAAAAAATGCTTAACTGAAGACATGGCCCACAGATCATGGTCATTCTATAGTTTCCGATTACCAAGTGTGTACAAATGACGACTTGCGAGAGTGGGCTTCGCCATTCACAAAAATGCTTCTCAGAAAAGCGTGCTTCACAAGCTGCCACTTCTAGAAGGGGGGTGGGGGGGGGGGGGGGGGGTGAAGCGTAGAGGACGTTTTGCTAGTTCTATTCTCAGCCTAGCAAAAAGGGGTTCTCTGCGGATGCGTCCGGACTTATGCCGATGTGAAGCAATGTGAATTTTTCGCTTTGGTTTTCATCGCCTAAAAATTTTTCCTCAGTTGAGGAAAAGAGAAGGCTCATTTATGTCAGACGGCCAGAGGACAGAAGGTTACTGGTAGAGTAACGCCCAGAGAGGACGGTTACTGGTACAGTGAAAATAGGGTGATTTTTTTTAACATGTACAGGTTTTCATTTTAAAGTCTCTGAAATACGTCGGTGCAGACTGGTGTGCTGTTGATCAGTCGTCTAAATATTTATCGGTATGTGACACATGTTATCCGCTTTGCCGTGCAATTCAGTTTGACAGGCCGCACCGATGTATCTCTCAGTTCTTAAATTAAATTCCTCTAAAGGCTAAAAAGATGTGCTGTATAATTTCATAGCGGCAGGCACCAATTACAAAGTTCGCACAAAGGTAGGAGCCGTATTGTGTTTACCAGAACGATAATGGGCGAGCGTGTAAGGATGTTCAAAGGGCACCGAAGGAGTTGGTGGTTGTTATTCTTTATTCAGCTAGGATGCTCTGAACGTCGACTCCCTTCGTTACGAAAAATTACGAGGAAATTCCGCGAAGGCGTGGTAATTGCCAGCCGATTTACCACAAGGTTATCCAAACCTGCAGCTAACCACCAGAAGCTCAACCTCAATTGCAGCGCACTATGTTTAGAAATAAAAGGCCGAAATTTGGAACCATAACGGTTACGCTTACACGCCGGCAGGTAACAGGTTTCGTTTTCAAACGTGAGAAACTAAATACAGCGCCTGTCACTGCATCGTTAGCAATCAATGCGCAGACTCTAGGCAGGCAAAATTTCCTACGGCTAGTCGCCACAACAAACTAAATGAATAAACAACTATCACCGCGCATTGCCAGCGTTTCGGTTACTGTCGGTTTCAGTTTACTTTTTTTGCCGCTTTTGCACACCTCTACGCGACCGTGTCGGCCACGCTCCTCGCGGCCTCGTTGCCACTGCATGCGGAATGCGGCCATTAGCGCGAGCGACGAGCACGCGAGACAGAAGGGGCGGCGACGGCAGCGACTGCACCCGACCTGTCAGCACGGGTCATTTCTCATCCCAGACTTGAGGCCCTTCGGGGAACGTGACTAATTTCTCCGGGGAGAGGAGCGCGCAGCTTATCTCGCCTCCAGGAGCGTCGTCGCGCGAGAAGTCATCTGCATGACGACGAGTTAAGGTTTGGACGAAGCCTGTTGGCTCCAGTCCGGCACCTGACCACTTTCACGTTTCTCACCTCCATAGTCGTAATAAGTGGAGTAGATTTATCGCGGCGGAACTGGAAATGTTCCCGGTCGTCTCCTCCGAAATCTCCGAAACTGCGAGTTTCTTCATTTTCGCTTCATTTCGCACTAGTTAACCAGGATGTGGGGCGAGGAAATAGCAGTGACCAAGCGCCAGTGGTTCGCCTAGGCATGTTCGTTAGCGCAATAAGGATCTTTCGTTATTTTCAATGTATGTACGAAACGAAGATTTTAGAAACTGAATTATACGGAGGCCTAGTTTAACAGCTATAGGCCAAGCTATATCAAATCTTTCACTGAGCCTTCGCCGAAAGTAGCCAAAACAAAGTCGCTCGTCAATAAAAATACCAGGTTAAAAACCTAAAGCCCACTGTCTTTGTAGCGATAGGTAAGCCCAACAGCTTTCATGCAATAGTGTTATTTTTTAATGCTTCTTGTTGGAGTATTACTCTGTTGCGGCATATCTAGTAGCGGTAGTCGTTAATTAAACTTCAATTTATAATGCAGAATACAAAGGGTTGCACGTGTAATGTGATACAGAAGCTGTGTCAGGACCTTGCGGATAACAAATTACGTAGAACTCGCCAGTATGCTTACATTTTTTGTAAGGCTACGTTAGAGATTGTTAGTCACTGCCGTATGCAGGAAGTAATGTCTAGGCGTGGAACCAAGGAAGTAAGAAATGTAGATTTTTTTTTCTATGTAGCAGGTCATTGATCTTTAAAATTAGTGATGAGTAGCTGGCAAAACATACCTGTGCAGATAATAATAGCGGGATATAGTATATTTCCTGCCCTTTGGGTGCAGCGCATAAATATGAGTAGTGTCGACTAGTGTGCTCTTATTGCACATTCTCGCACGATGTTAGCGTTACTAACTGAAAAAACCAGCTTCACTTACTTTATTCGGTGATCACTATATGCTAGTTATTACACGATGCCAACAAGTAAAACTCAAACCTTTGTTTCCAACTAATGGCCGCCATTTTACCTATGAGGCATGTTTCGGATTCGCTGCTTTGGTATGGTCACCATAAAAACATGTTGTCTCTAAAGAAAGCTCAACCATGTAACTAATGGTCTCTTCAAACAAGACCGATTCTTTTTTTATGCTCAGTCCGCCAGCAAGCATAAATAATTAACCTTACAGTCCTGGAGGAGCCAATCAGAAATAATGGCGCGACTACCAACAACTGGCGGCGCTCCTATGCAGCTACGTAAGCAATGACCAGTAACGCGGCAAATGCGTGTAATAGAATGGAAGAAAGTGTGCCTTATCCCGCACAACCATTGTTAGGTGAGCTGGAGGCTGTGTCTTTGTTGTGCCTTCTTGTGCCATTCCACCGATCAGTTATGGAGCAGTACATCCGCGAAGTTTATTAGGTTTCTCTTGTTTCGCTTAGTTTAGCAAACGTGACACAGGCGCCCCCCCCCCCCCCCTTTTTTTTTCCTTTTCCCGTGCCGGAGATTGTTTCGTTTGTTGGTTCATACTTGTGTGTTCTTGGCTGCATGGAACCCCGTGCAGCTTTCGGTCGTCGTTAGACGTTTTAGGTTAGGTTGTCCATGCCTGCACTTCATCAGAAATTGTTGCCGAGGTCTGTTCCTTGAATTCATGCTTACATTCTTGAGCCTAAGTTTCAGCGCAACGCTCGGCGGAATTTTAGAGAAACAAACAGAAATGAAGATACCCTCGAACTGTACGAAAAATGGCTTGGAGCAAAAATAGAAACCGAGCGAAAACGAAGAACACCCTGGAACAGCACAATAAATGGGTTGGAGCAAAAATAGTAAATGAGCGAAAACGAAGAATACATCCAGCCCAAATACCCGCCGCGGTGGCTCAGTGGTTACTGCGCTCGGCTGCTGACCCGGAGTTCCCGGGTTCGAACTCGACCGCGGCGGCAGCGTTTTTATGGAGGAAAAACGCTAAGACGCCCGAGTGCTGTGCGATGTCAGTGCACGTTAGAGATCCCCAGGTGGTCGAAATTTTTCCGGAGCCCTCCACTACGGCACCTCTTTCTTCATTCCTTGTTTCACTCCCTCGTTTATCCCTTTCCTTACGGCGCGGTTCAGGTGTCCGCCGATATATGAGACAAATACTGCACCATTTTCTTTCTCCAAAAATCAATTATTATTATTATTATTATTATTATTATTATTATTATTATTATTATTATTATTATTATTATTATTATTATTATTATTATTATTATTATTATTATTATTATTATTATTATTATTATTATTATTATTATCCAGCCCAACATCGACACATTCCGATTGGTGAAAGGCAGCCATGATATATTTATCGATAAAAGACACTGCGCTTGACGTTTTACAGCTTAAGTCATGCAAAATCTCGAATATGACAAAAAATGATAGCAGCATATAAGAAAGCCAAAGCAGCGATGAACCTCACGCATGAAACCAATACCGTCGCTTAAATAATCCCCCCCCCCCCCAAAGTAATGACAGTTTTATCAAAGGTTCATAAACATTCGTTGTTAGCTACTCTTCACAGACTAGTTATATGTAGTCGGACGCTAAAAGCTCTCCTAACTCAATCAAGCATAAAAGAGATGTTTTGCAAAGCATCGCGATCTATGGTGCTCGTAAAGCCTGGGTTGATGAACTAGGGAGCAGGCGATGGCCATCCGGAGTCTAGCTCTGCACTGCTGGCAGTACGAACACCATGCCGATGCTTCTAGCAATGTTAACTGGACGCAAACTCCGTGAGCTTGCCAAAAATTTGAAGTTCTTTTTAAAACACTGGGTAAAAAACCGTGAAGCTCCAACTCCCGGGCTCAAAAACAAGGGATTGTCGCTCTCGCTGGAATCAGAAACAACTTCTTGTACGACCCCTACTCACCGAGAGGGAGAGAGTGTGGAGATGAAAAAAACGGGGTTGCTAACCATAATTAAGCACTAGTCAGCTGCGTTCAACTGGGAGAAACAGAAGAGGGTGTATATATAGATATAATCCTCGTTGAAATAGGAGTAGTAATCATGTGCACTACGATGAAGCCTCACGCCGCCACCACTGAAGCATTTGGAAACTTGAATTTTGTATTTCTTTCGATGATTTTGATGCATTTTATTTGCGCTCCTCGGGTCCTAACGAGGCTATGTATTCTTTGTTTCTCTTTCCACCAGAGCTGGCACGGCCGGTGTTCCTGGCAGAGCCTCCCAACCGCGTGGTGTTCAGCAACGCGACGGGGGCGCACATCCCCTGCTCGGTTTCCGGTTCCCCGCGTCCCATGGTCACGTGGCATACGCACCAGGGCCACGTCTTAGACACTCAGAACGGCGCCACCGCAGCCACCGCAGGGACCAGCGGCGCTGTGGTCGGTAGCGACGTCACGCTGAACGGATTACGCCGTGTGCTGCCGGACGGTTCTCTCGTGTTCCGCGCGTTCGCCGAGCGTGAGTACTCCGCCGAGGTACACCACGCCACCTACCGCTGCTCAGCAACCAACGGCATTGGCACCATCGTCAGCAGGGACGTCAAGGTCCGCGCAGGTATGGGCTGCATCTTCTTTTCAATTGCGCTTTCATGTTGTGAATACCAAGTAAGGAAATATTAACCAGCCGCGGCTCAAGCAAACATAGCTGTGGCTACCCGATACCATGCATCCTTCTCGAAGAAGGCATTAGAATTCATCAGTAAGTGTTTCGTTCTGACCATCTGTTCGTATGCTTGAAGATTTTGTGGCAAGCCTGCACCTGCGTTCTGCGTAACTCAAGATTTAGAGGTAATAGTGACGGGATCGAGCTCTAATCTCAAATTCTTTCGTTCTTAGCCTTCCAGAAAAAAGTGCTGTTCTCCTACAGCCTGTGAGTTGATTTTAACAATACAACATGAAGCTGCAGGCCATAAATTAATGAGAATATAACTGAGAAGACTATAAGAAGTACAATCTACTTCGTGGGCAGCACTGCTCCGAACAAGCCTGAACACAGAAAAGGTAGCGGCGTTCTGGATCCTGACTGCACATGAGTTCAAAAGAGATTTCCCTTCAATGCATTCTTTACTTATTCTTTACTCTTAGTTGAAATTCTAAACAAGATTGTGACATACAAAGCAAGTACGTAGAACTGATGCTCTTTAAGCATATTTGAAACCAGCAAAAAGTTGGCCATCTGAACAGAGCTAGCTTGTTACTCGTCTTTATATACGTAAAAATGTGCTGCTTTGATTAGTTGTGAATAATTTACTCTAATAACAGTATGAATTTTACATCACATCTATGCAGAAGTGTTTCCTACTAATTAGTCTTCCGTTACTCTGTAATGATTGTTTTTAGTATCTTGCAGAGCAGTAAACACCTTCAACGATAACACAGTACCTCCAAAAAAGAAGTACGCCTAATTTGAAAGGTACCAGTCCTTCAATTTTCTCTTCAAGTTTCTTAGGTATACGTGCAAAATATATGCATGTGCTCAAAAACTAAAAGGCTAATGTCTTTTTTTTTAACGCCAACTAATGTACAAAATTTTAAATGCGACGAGAATCAAATTAAGACTCCCGTTACTCACTGAGTGTCGCATTCGATAATAACGTGCTAGCGAATTATCGAACGCTGTGAAGAAACGCTCTCGCGCGCTGGTGCTAATTCCGTTCGGGTCATTTAATCACATACGGTAGGCCCGTAATTATCGTTGATGAACGAACTAACTTTGCGCCGCTCCATCGCGTGAATGTATCAGTTTAGGAGGTCATCAAGGCATCGTTGTCTATACGCCAGTGGCGCGCTCGCAGAACCCAACAAACCAGAAAACGGCACCCTCGTACCAAACGAACAACGCACAAATCGACGCACATTTGGTTAGAGTCAGCAGGGGCTGACAAAAGTAAACTCACGAGAACTTCTTTCAGGCAACGAAGACTGCAGGTGGTGGAAGAGGGGTGGCGTGTAGAGAAGTCGAGCTATGAAGAAACCATCAACAGAGTGGCGTTAACAATGTAAAAGGTAAAAAAAAATTGCTTCGCGAGTACTCCCATCTAGAGCAGCTCGACGTCTTCGACTCTAGGTGTGGTGCTTAAGCGCGCACAGCCTGGCACGCAGTACGATTTCTCTTCGCCGTCACGCTACAGCGTAGAATGAACGGGGACCGACGACCACGACGTTGAGGAGCAGAGGGGGAGGGGGAGGAAGACGAGGCGAGGAGGAGGAAAGGAGAGGTATCTGCATAACGACACCGTGCCTGCTAATCACCCCAAGTTCAGGAACTGCCGGGAGCTCGCGCGCGCGTGCGCGCCTCGGGGAAGAAATATCGGGGACCAGTTGGCTCTTGTCATTAAGAAAGCATTAAACAGCAGCCGGTCATTAGGCCCCGGTCGATTAAACTAGAACAAGCGGGTGGGATCTCCTGGCCGATTACCGGCTCTAACGCGGTGATAGCGGCCTGCTCGACTCGCGTAGAAAGGAAATATTTATGAAGTGCGCACGGAACCGGGAGCGCACTATACTTGCCGTCGCCACGAGCGTCTTCCAGTCGGGCTAAGCAGACAGGCGAGCTCGTCGCTTTCTTTTGGTGACCATCTTCGTTTTGTTTGCTCCCAGTGAGCTGTACCGCTTTTGTGTTTACAAATATAGCACATGTGTGCGCGCGGGCGCGATCACACTACAGCGGCTTGCAGTGACAAGAGGCTACTGCTCAGGTCCTGCGCTGGACGCCAGTCTTTAATCAGTCGTGCCTTCATTACAACCCCCAGCGCCTCGACCGCATGAGGAACGTTTGTTTGGTTGCCCTGTTTGCTTTGTCTGTACTCGTCTTGGAGTGCTTACTTGTTGCAGGGTTGTTTAAGCTCCGTAATGAGAAAATAGTGCCGCCGAAGAACGTCAGATATAGAAACTCGAATTGCGAACTTAGTGCTCGGAGATAAACGACTGAACGCTTAAAGGCGAATTTATGGAACGTTTAAGAAATGCAGGCATGGATGAAGGCAGCAGCGTTGTGTGTGTTGCGAAATCGATGGGTCTGTTATTCATCAGTGTTTTCTTGCAAACGAAGAAATGAAAGAGTGGCATTTTTTGTTAACGTCATTTGCAAACATTAGCTTGCAAATTGAAGAAAATCCTGCACAGCACTTAGTCAGCTTCTCATATAGCGTTGATTCATTTTTAGAAAATACCGGGAGTAGTTATATGTGATCCGGATAAAGCAGGAAAATTCAAACTGTTTTTCATCCTTTGGGAGTGACACCTGATGTACTGATTGTAAGAGTCCTGTTAATCTGGCAGCAACTCCAACCACAGAAACTTCTCCGGTGCCAGGAGAGAAGCCCAAAAGTCAATGAAAAATAAGACAGCGACGCTTAAGCTTTTGGCTTGAGACAAATAATTTAGCGAGTAGCTGACGCCGGTCCTCGGCAAGGCCGCGATATCTATCACGCTCGACCTCGGCTTCAGGCAAGGCCGGGTTTTGTCACCACTGATGCTTTCGCTTCAAGTCACGAATAAATTTGTAAGCGGCCGCGGATTGCGGCTCAGAATGTGCTAGGGTCACCAACCAAACTCGCCGTAACAAGCTCCACTAGTTGTTTCCCGTGAATACAAGTTAAGGATGAGCGTACAGCGCCACCGCACAGCTAATCCACTGCGAAGAAATGCGCAGTGCCAGCTGCGGCAAGGAGCGGCTGTTCGAGTCGGTGCCACCTGGTTGCCTTTAATACACGGGAGAGGGCGCGCATGGGGAGGACGAGGTGCATCACGTGGATGCTCCGAGGATGACAGACCACGTGACGTCCATTTGGCTAAACAGCTCTGCAACAGATACACGCTGTAAAAATTGAAATCAGAGAGTAAATAGGCATCAGAGGATCAACCGGAGAACCATCGCTGCTTGAAGTACAGCCAGAATCCTTCTATACCGCTTTATGGTCATGAACCTTCTTCGTAACTCTATGGGAGAGCTTGGCGCCCAGCGTAAAACGGCCGCACGGCAGCACTGACGGTAGAAGCGGTAGGCGTTTAGATGATAGCCTGATCGTGCTCACTGAATGCATAGAAGTGTCTAGGATGGAAAAAAGACCTCTGTATTTAGCCTTCTTGGACATAAGTCGTGAGTACGACAAAGTGAATAGGAAACTCCTGCGGAAGACACCGAAATATAAGGTGTGGGTCATGAGATAAATTATTTCCTAACGTAAATATACCGAGACAAAAACGTTTAAATTGCTTAGGAATTAATAAAAAGTACAACTGTCGAGGTACACTACAGGTTAAGCCAGGGCTGTCCTCTATACTCGCTGTAGTCCATGCTTTATATGATAAATATGAAAAAAAGCTGCAAGCAAGTAATCTAAGTGCCATGTTTGATACAGGTAAGGCGGAAGGTCGTACAGCTGGAGCTGCGTGGCTTAATGTATGTCGTCGATTTTGAACAGTTAGCTGGTAGCCAAGAATATTTGCAGACGCTATTTAACTCTTGAGGAGAAAAAAGAGGCGCTCAAGGCTTCACTATTAGTGACATTAAGTCAGATCTGATTATTTTCTACGATTCCATTGATCATGTGGCTAAAATACAATGCCATGAAACACTCAGACTAGCAGAGCATAAATATCTCTTGTTATGGGCAAACGAAGGACAGAGATACACGGAAAAGCATCAACAGAATGTTAGGGCAAAATGGCGAAGACATGCCGCGATGATTAAACATAGGGCATTGGGGGGGGGGGAACAACCAGTCTGAAGTACTGAAACGGTTTTGGAAGCAAATAATGGTGCCCCGGCTTACTTTTGCGATTGCGGTTTTGCGCCTGATGGCAGAAGTTCAGTCGGAACTAGAAATAAATCAGAGAGTTGTTGGAAGATTAGGATTAGGTGCCCACGGCCAAACACAAAGCAGTACAAGGAGGGATGAGCTGGGCATCGTTCCAAGCACGCGAAACCCAAATAAAAATATTATGCGAAGAATGCCTCAGGAAATCTGACGAACAGGTGGGCAGCTAAGGCGTTTAAATACTTAAACAGAAAGAGCATTGACTCATATTGTCGCTAATAAGAAGAAAATTAACCAGTTAGTATGATGGAATTAAGAAGGAAGAAATAGAGCTTTAAGCGACAGGTAAAAAACACCGGACGTGGAATGTGGATTGACCCAATTCAAAAAAAGCTGACTGTAAAAATGTATAAAAATTGTAAAAAGCAAATAAGGATAGAATTCATCTATGATGACGCAAGAGGCAGTGCCCTACTCTTCGAAGGTAGATCACGGTGTCTTAAAAGGCGAAGCTACAAAAAAAATTAACCAACAAGATGGCATAATGAGTGTGCGTGGTAAATCTGCCTAAAGAGTTGAAAGTATTATACCAGAATGTGGCCGTATCCGTCCGCATGTCGATGTAGCGTAGCCATCGTCCTTGAGGCCCACAGGTTTAGGGAAAACAATTGTCATGTTACCGAATCTGCGGTAGAAGCTAGCAAAAAGCTATTGGAATATTTGTGGCTCAAAAGCAGAGAGGTGACGAAAGGCGACATGCACAGGATTCAAAATTGCATCTAAATAAAATGGTGAATTTACACACCGATTTGTTACACCGATAACACCGTGAAAGAAACAAAGAAAAAAAGCCGTGCACGGTGGCGACTGCCACGACCCCGCTTCGAAGGGAACGCTCCCATTTTCCATGCATATATCCATGTTTTGGCGAGCATGGAAGCCGGAGGCCGTCGGACTAACAGCATGGAAATGGAAGCTTCGCGATTTATTGTTTTCTTGTTCTGGCAGTTTATCCATCACTGTGTGCCAGTGTGTGAATACCTGTGTTGTTGTGAACAAGCGACCGCTGTCTGTGATCGGTGCCTTCACCTTGTATGACGGGTTGCCGCTACGGCTACAGGACTCGCGACGAAAAGGTGTACCTTTTTCGTTTTCCGTCTGGCGCGCACTCCCGAGAAAAAAAGTTGGTGGCTTCTCTTTCCAATCGCCGTACGTGAGTGTTTGTGAGAAACATTTCAATCTCATTGACATCGTTCGGCACGACGCGCTCGTACAAGCTGAAGCCTGACGCTGTTCCTAGGATGTTCTAGGGGCCCCCACGATATTTAACGAAACCCAAACCACGTTCTAGACCATTAACAAGGCGGCACCGTATCGCATCAGAAGCGAACATTAGTGGACATTTCGAATAGCCCGTGCCCTAACTGCAAGGAAGTAATGGAGGGGGGAGACTCAGTGTCACCACAGATCGCTCGCTAATGACAAAGAGTGATAGCTTGGAGAATGCTAAAAGATGGCACCAAACGGAATGAAGCCGTTTCATCTTCTAGGGTGCTAGCAGCAAAACCGCCAATCTCAGATTTAGCCGATGTTTGCCTGTCCGAAGCCGTTCTCTGTGGCCTTGAGGTTCCTTGGGAAGAGCAGCCTCCGTCTGAGAAGCCCCACCGCTGAGAGTACCTTTCACCGCAGGGCAGTGGCGCACCGCCTTACCGCTAGAGTGCCTCAATGCCAGCACCGCCGGGGTGGAGACAACTTCAGTGGCGCCGCCATATTGAATCACACGGGATCAGCGGCGCTAGCGTTTGTAACGGCGCCGTTCATGCTCTCGGCGCGCTTCAAAGAGCTTTAACTTGAACGGCCTTTTGCAGCGAGAGATACACTGGGCTACCAGTCGAGCATTTCGCAGTACATGGGAGAGGCCAGTTGTGATTCAATATGGCGGCGTCTCCACCCGTGGAGCGGCAGCGCTGGCATTTAGGCACCCTACCTAACCACTGCACCACTGCGCCAGGAGTGGTATGAGGAATCCCCACCATCTATGAATGCAAAGAGAAGAGTGACCAATTCCGTATACATGGCCATTAACCCATTCACGCTATTACGTCATATCCTCGAGTCTGAGCTTAAGTCCGATTTCGCGAATCTTTCTGTGAAGCATGCTCCATTTTAGAAACCGAGCCTCAGCCGAAAACTAAGTGAAAACCGAAGTGCTAGCGCACCTAATTCGCGTTTGGTTTGACTAAGCTAAATCAGCCGCCATTATTTTGGGAGATCCTGTAAAAAGTACTCATTCCGGTTCGGGCTATAGAAGCAAAACTATAAAACGCGCGCAATGACAAGCAGCACCGAAATCGCAGCTTCACGACCGTAGTTGCAAAATGCCCAAACATTGGAGGAAAAATGTTTAGCCAGTGAAAGCTGCTATGTTGGCGCTTCTTTTTGTGATTTTCGTAGTATATGTGAATAAAGTGTTCATTCTCTATAAGAAACACGCTTGTTGATATTTTCGCATGTACACTTCGGAAGGCAGCAACTGGTAAATTGCGAAAATAATTTGCTTTACCGTAGTAATGAATACCGCGGGGCAGTGCTGCAATACGTACTTCAAACACGTGGGAATTCATAACCGCGTCATTCGATCGAGATAGGGGCAATTATTGGCGCCATGGAGTAGCATTGTCTCCTTACAAATAGCGAAACGCTCCTCTTAAAACTACATAGCCGCGTCCGCCAAAATGCACAACTTAGGACCTCAAAATATGCACAAGTGAAAGTGCCGCAAATATTACTAGCGAAATCGAGCACTCTCTGCTTCTGAAAGGTGGGCTACGCGCTGCGGCACACAGCCGTGGCCGGCGCGACATTTTGGCGCGTTCGCCAGCTACCGTTGCAGGCGCCTAGCCATGCATTGAACCCTCCATTAAAATCCTACCCCGGATAGCGCGCAACGTGCCTCAGTATAACGCAACGTAGTGAAAAAACTTGCAGTCCTGTACGATGAAACGAGGCGAGCGACGAAGGCGCAGCAGAAATAGTCACTTGTGCTAAAGCGACCTTTGCGTTCTCGTCAACTGCGTTGAGGGGGCTTGCATATAGTAGGTTAATGAACACTGCGCACGTTTAAGCAAAGTTTTAATGTCTAATTGAGCCCGAGAAGTCTTAAAATAGCAACCAGATGATCGCAGGTAAATATCCAGACCCGGCACTACCAATAACGCTGTTTCTTCATATACAAGCATTAAGCGAGCTAGGCTTAAAGAACTGTAGAGGATACAGGACCTTCGTTCAATTTCGCAGCAAATAATAAAAAGACCGCTGTGGAACCAAGTTTTGCTAGTGCAACCACAACTTACCCTACGGGCGCGGTCTATGGGCCCCTGCCCCTATCAATGGTAGCACCCCTAGCGATCGCTTTATTCCCCAAACCAAACTTTGACGACAGTTTCGTGACTATTAGGAGTAATGAACCACCCTGTTAAGGCTACCAAATACACTGTACAAGAACTCAACACCGACCACGAACCAGTGAATCAGACAGAATGTAATAAGAGTGCGGCCGGGGATGATTATATGCTTTCACTCGAGGCTTTCGCGTGCTAAGACCGCTGTCTCAAATAAAAGCCCGGTAAGACTCGCCGGAAAACGTGGCCGTCCATCGAGTTATCAACGGAAAGCAAAGACCGCGCCGACCAAATGGATAACGAGTCGGCAAAACAGGACTGGAACAAAAAGAGGAAGAAATGGGCGGAAAGAGCTGTCAAGATTTAGGGTGCTTTAGACATGATTACGCCCCCGACGGGCCGTGGACAGCGCAAACACCGCGGGTGACCGACGCAAACTGGCGCCGTGTCTCTTCTTGCCTGTTACCGCAAGGGGGGGGGGGGGGGGGGGGGGGTGCGAGAAAGGAGGAGGGCAGTGTCAAGCGAAGGCACGTAGAGAGAAATGAAAAAGGACAAAGAATGAAGGACGAGAGGAGGAGGAGGAGGAGGTCAGATGAAACGTGGAGACAGTGGAAAAACAGCGGCCTCGAACAAAGCGTCGCGGATTACCGGCCGCCCGTGGCGACGTGGAGCACAAAGGCACTGCGGCTGCTGCTTCTGGGGACCGGCGGGCGCGTCCGATGGAAGTGGCGAAATGCGGAGCCTCGGATTTCTCCCAGCGGACCTGAACCGAGCAACAGTCACGGACACACGCACAAAACAACGGGTCGCCGCCGCTGTTGTCGAGTGCCGGCAGAAAGGGGAAGAAGGGAAATGGGAGGAGATGGCTGTGCCGCAAGAGGAGATGCCAGATCGAGCGGCGGAGGAGCTGCATGGAAGTCAGCGCATGCATCAGCAGAGCCAGCGTCGGCCGAAGAGGCGCATCTTCGGCGCGCCTCTGACGCAGCGGTCACTCACTCAGGAGCGGAGGGGGAGGAGGAGGTGCGGGAGAGAAAGGATGGCCGGCTCTCTGCTTTCCTCCTGATGGATGCTGACAGCGGAGGTGGCAACACCGTTAGGAAGAGAGGACCGCCGCCGAGCCCTCCAGGCCCTGTGCCTCGGGGGAATTGTGCAACACGCTACACGCAGCTTTAAAAATATAGAAACCAAAGCAGAGCGCGAAGAACGATAGAAAGCTGAAGATGAAAAGTGTAGGGACAGTAATCAGAGAGAAATGGCGGAGGGTAAAGCAAGGAGTAAAAGGGCAGAGGGGCGAAAGCAGGAGGCTTGTTTTCGTTGCTTTAGCCCGTTTCCTTTACGTTGATTTATATTCTCTCTCCCCCCCCCCCCCCCCCACTTTTGCTTATATTACGTTTCTTTCCCGGAGAAGAAAATGCGAAGGAAGCGAACTCTAATGAAACCTTCTTTGTTCTCGCGCGTTCGGGCTGCGGCAATCTCATTTCAGAAAAACAAAACGAGAGTAAGGGAAACTGTGATGAGATCGTGCACCATTTCGTCCTTTATTTTTGATATTCTTTCCTACTTCTGCTCCCTTCGCCACGAATTCTTATTCATTAATTTTCCTTCCAAAGGCCAGTGGAAGCGTGAGAGCTGCACTGGCGCGGCCAGCTGCGCACAAAACGTTTTTACTCTTTTTCAGCCACTGCGGGGTGTCCAGTGCGCCTCCTATACATGGCACGTCTATTTCTTACTTTTTATTCTCTTTTTGGGGATTCGTAAAGTTTGCTCCGTCACGTTTGCTTATAAAGGATGGGACGAGAATTTAATAATCTGTCTTAGTCGTATCGCCGGCCACGAAGGAAGACGCTAGAGCAGCACTATTACAAAGAAAGTAAAATGAGACTGTCGGCCAGCACGTCCACTCCTAACCCGCTTCAAAAACCATGGGGAAAATTGTGTTTTTGCGGCACCCTATTTTCGCAATAGCCTCGCAATTGAATGACATCTTAGGTATCATACTCCTGACTAAGAGGCGTCGCGAACCACTGTGAAGCGAGGTGTGCAATAACTTCATTCCTAATTCGACATGTGACACAGCGTCTCTTTTGTTTTGAACTGTGGTCCTTTATGTTTATTTTATGCTACCGAATGATCGTTGTTCAGCGTGGTTGCCTGACCGCGAAAAGAATCCATACCTAAAATGATCAAAGGAGTAGTCCAATCAAATGCTCTTTATCGAGCGAAAACTAAAGTGTACCCTTCAGGCTACAGTATGAGACGGAAAGATCGTCTCTCATAGGAATTGAGCAACGAGACTTCACTTCGAGATCTCGCCTCTTCTTCGGGAAAGCGAAGAGGTGAAATTATTTTTGCCGCACATTTGGACGCGACCTGTATCGAAGCCCTGAAGGCCACTGATAGCATGGAAAAACCCAATTTCAAAAGCTGCCTCGCATCCGACGACAGTGAAAAGCACACAGAAATTCCACAACCTCCACCCTAAGATGAAACTCTTCTTTGATGATTCGAGTAACCGGGACTCCAGTTTTTACTTCTCTGTGGTACATATTTTTTTTTTCTTACCGGCCATTTCGATAAAAACAGATTGATCCAGCGCCTCGAGATACACTCGCGACGCTGCTACAAAGGAGTTGAAGTGAAAGAGAGGGAAAGCTAACTTGAAGACGAGCCTCGTGCGAAGTGAAGAGAGCTCTCTCCACTTCGGACTCGGACTTCTATTAGCGCGCCCAGAAAAGCGGAAGGAATGCGCGCACTCCGCACCGTTGAAACCGGAAAACCGCCGCTACCGACGACGCCCGGAGGAAGGTTCTCCGTTATAAATGGGCAGGATTTGATGAGGATTGAGACCGGAGCGCGTGCGGGATAAAAGGCTCGCCGCCACTGATGCTGTTCCAGCCCGAGGGTAAAAGAGGAAGGGGGGGGGGTTCAAATAGCGCCCTCCTCGCCGTGTAGTAGCAGCGCGCGTTTTTTCTTGTCCTCGTTGAGTTGCGCACTCAGGGCATTCATTACATCTTAACGAGAGACACCACGTTGCTGGGCTAAATTTCGTTTTTTTGTGCTTAAGTTTTCCTGGCTCTGGAAAATTGTGAAAGCATTGGAAGGATGAAATGAGGGAGGAAATCATCTAAGATACGGAAATGCTATGCGTGGTCGCAATTTCTAGGGTTTCACATTATTGATAGTGAAGCGAGAGGACGATATGAAGATTTAGCATTGCTTATCGGAAAAGGAATAGCTATTTCCGCAAACTGTTTGAACTAGCACAGGAGTAATATTCAGATCGGCAATTTCACGCTTACACCAAGTGTGAAATCTGGCGCGTACGATTGCCGTTTGGGAAAGGATATTTTTTATATAGCACTTTAAATTGCTTCCCTATTAAGCAACAGAACCACCGGCTACGAGATATTAATGCGATATGTCATCGATATCCTCGACAGAATTGCTCAAGTTAAGCACGCTATCAGAATGAAAAAATTCTTTAGGTGATTTTGGTCACTGAAAAAATTAGTGCTCAGTGTCGCCAATTAGTGACATATCGTTTGCACGTCATATGCTTAATACTACACAGAGCTTGCGAACACAATTTCAAGTCGATAAGTTGTCAGCCGCCAGTGAATTGCGATGAGAAAGGTTCATGTCACTGTGGTGAAGCTACGTCAAGAAAAATTGGGAGTGCATGTGCAACGTCAAGGCAAACTTCAACAACTCCTCGTCAATCATTTTGTGATTACTTCTGTGATAAATATGGTAGGCCTTTGATGGAGAACCTGTTTACTGCTTCTTGGGCCTTCAGGTTGGTTCGAGACTTCATGTAAGTTTCGCATACAACTCACAAATGCTGCGCAAAATGGACGAAATGCGTCCGCTGATGTTAATTCATAAAATACTGATTTTTTTTCTTCAAATTTTAACTGTGCTAAATATTTTTGCCTTTTAATTGTGGGTACAATAGCTAAATTTGTTTGATGGCAATAAATTTTCTCTATCATTACTTTATAATTTATGTACTAAAGGAATCAAAACAACTACCTGCCATCTCCCGAAACTTCGTAGAGGCTTTTGCTAAAAGACAGCCGACAACTGTTTGACATGCAATAATGTACTATTCTCAGAGCCTGCTTTCAGCTTCAAGTGGGCTGAACTGTATAATGCTAATGAATCTGAAGTGGAGACTTTTGTTTTATGTTGGATGGTTTCCTATGCGCATTGGAACAGGTTCGCCTGGGGCATCCGTACAAAAATGGCAAGCCTTCCGGACAAAATGGCCAGCTTCTGATGGTTGAAACAAGACGCGAATGCAGTTTCCTCGGATCGAATTATAGAAGGCAAATGAAGACGCAGATCAGAGTATGCTATGCCACTTTGCGTACGACCGGCAAGACTTTCTTTGAGAAGTAGTGAGTGTCTCGAACTAAAATCATTCAATGAGGCGCTGAAGCGCAGGCGTTTTAAAGGCGAAGTTTCTCGTATGCTGTAAAGTGTACTTCGCGAAGATCTTTTGAAACCCAAAAAGAGCATCGTATCATCCAAGAGCTCGAGTTCCAGATATAAAGCACACAGAAAATGTACCTGGGCTGCTCTCATGCTTTCACTTTCTACTTGATCCCTCACACATCAATAGGTTTAAAGTTGACCTCTACTGAGCTAGCATTCTAATCATATATCCGTTAGAATATTAAGCAGGAAAACGACGAGCAGGGCACCCTGTAGTAACTGAGTGTCGAGCAGTGCCGAATACAGAGCAGACTTTGAAGCAGACCAGAGCGCTAAAAGTGTGCAGCACATTATAGGTTACCTATGAATTGAATTAAACAAAAGAAAGGCAATAAAAGGGGCGGAGTCATTCTGCCACGTATTATTCGTGGTACCTAACTCAATGGCCATAAATACACCTTTTCTTTCGGCGTCACACAACATGGATTGAATGGATTGAATGCAGCCAAGTTTAAAGCCTCTTAATGAACCAAAGTAAATACTTCCTTCGAGCTTTCCAGCTTACTCCCTCTCGTTGCGCGGCGCGGTAGGATCGAGCCTAGCATTGGCTGAGGCGCCGTGGTCACGTGGTCACTCGTTTTTGCTCGGCAGCAGTCGCCGGCGCTGTTTTTGGGTTTTGTTCTTGTGCGACATAGTTATAGTTTTGGCGGGAAGCGTCTCGCCAGAGTTGACGGTGCTTAAGTGTCGCGGAGATTCTGAGCTTCTGTGGTGCTTTTACGTGAAACAACTGAGGAGGCAATGGGAAAAGACTTCTCGCTATCTGTCTAAAACTGCGTGATTCACCGAAAATTTGGGTGCGCAGGATCGGCCAGGCAAACTTTGGTAAAACGCTGGATTCGGACCTTTTTAGGAAATTGGCCGTTCTCAGAAGTCAGTCTTGTTTTCCTTTTAACATCTAGTGCGAAGAGCGAGGGGCTGTAATCTTTCTTCGCAGTAATGACGTTCGTCATGCCTGCAGTTAGACTCTTTCCCTCGCCGGCTACGAAAGCCTCGATAAGTGTTTTCTGAGCCCCACCTTTCATACTTCTGGCTTTGAGGGTCTAGTTTTGATATGGCGAACATTGCCGGACATATTGGCTTGGTTGTAGTTGGACTCGCTCGTGAACTTGGCTTGAAAGTTGCACTTTGTCTTGTTGGAGTCTCGCCATTGACGCTCCCGTCTGGCAGGTGTAACTTTGATATTACTCGCATTGCTGGACGTATTTATTCTGCAGTTGGATTCCTTCGCTAATGAACTCGAGACTAAAGCGGCGGTTCTCGTTGTTTGAGTCTGCGTTGTTCATGCTATTCGCGATGCAGGCCTATAGCTTCGATGTTGAGCGCATTTGTTCTGGCGGGGTTGTTACTAAATTCGGCCGTTACTCTGCCTAGGCACAGCATCGGCAAACGATTTCTTGAATACTCCATATCTGAGTGCATTATGATGCGAAATGCAGGTTGGGACCTCCTTTAAACACATTCGGTTCAAGGACGTCGTTGCGGCCACCGTATACGCGAGCAAAACTGGCAGCTTGGAACTTTTGTAACGTGCATAGGTGCGGTAAAAGGAGAGTTATTTAATACCAAGGCCGCATTCATACACAATATATGGCGATCAAAAACTAAGATTTCTGATACCAGATATCCAGAACGATTATCATGAAATATCTGTAACTCTCGTTACTGCCACCTCGGCGCAGCAAATCAGACAAAAAGAGACAAGGGCTTTTTCCTAATTAAAAAGTAAATCTTGTGCTCAGCTGATTTATCTGGTATCTGTTTCCACTCCGGGTCTTCATCTTCATTCTGAATATTGTAAAGTGTGTACTCGGATGACAGCTCATCCAAACGTTCTCGAACTACTTACCAAACCTACTTTTTTGAAGCTTCAGTACTCATTCGTGTTTTGTCCTAACTTACCATGTCGCGTTATTGTGCTTCTATTACCGCATTATTCTTTTGGATTACGTGGTTGCGTGTCCGAAGCAGGCATGGGGATCGCGGCTCCGTCAGGCATGTTTATTGCCTCTTGTAGAGTTTCCTAATTGGATTGGATTGGAGCAAACTTTATTTGTGCCTACAGTTATGCGCTCGCGCGCCCCGACGAGGGCCTACGTCTAAGGCATTTTTCCAACGGAATGTCTTGAATACAAGAATGAAAAAAAGTAGACAGAGACTCTTAAGAGCGCTTAGGTGTGACAAGGCGTAAGCCCGCCCTCCCGCTAACTTTGTAAACGCAGTCGCCTCGCGCTGCAACGTGATGTAACCCGATGCCACGCAGCTGGCAATTCTACGTATGCATGGCTCTGCGTAGCTGCTGCCGCAACGCCACCGCTCCCCTTCTGATCTGCGCGCTAACTTCGTGAAGGCAGTCGCCGCCGTGCAGCGTCCCTCGCTCTGTCTTAAGGGCATGACGCGATAGCTTTAGTGGGCTGACGACCATATAAGCAGAATTTGTCTTTCTCTACTCAACATTCAGAGATCCCTGGGAGTCTTCATACCACTCCTGGCTCAGTGGTGCATTTAGCTTGCATCCAGGTGCGTGATCCAGCTTTTCCCGAGCAATCTCGCGCGCCCAGTCATTAATTTAAGCGCCACCTGTCAGGTTGCATGCGAGCGCCATCTCCTATGGGTACAATCGAGTGTTAACGCACGCACGCACGCACGCACGCACGCACGCACGCACGCACGCACGCACGCACACACACACACACACACACACACACACACACACACACACACACACACACACACACACACACACACACACACACACACACACACACACACACACACACACACACACACACACACACACACACACACACACACACACACACACACACACACACACACACACACACACACACACACACACACACACACACACACACACACACACACACACACACACACACACACACACACACACACACACACACACACACACACACACACACACACACACACACACACACACACACACACACACACACACACACACACACACACACACACACACACACACACACACACACACACACACACACACACACACACACACACACACACACACACACACACACACACACACACACACACACACACACACACACACACACACACACACACACACACACACACACACACACACACGCGCACGTGCACGCGCGTGCGCGCGCGCCAGCACGCACAAATACGCGTTTTCGCTCAATTAGGCAAGTAAGCTTGAACCCTGAATCTATTATGCAAGCGTCAGATCGCCATCGGTTCGTATAAAACCCAGACCGGCATACCTGTATCTATCAAAGCTAAAGGCTAAATATCCAGAGCGTACGTCGTTCTACTTTTTTGGCGGCTTTAAATTTCCAAGTGATATTGGACAAAGGGCGCCGCTCGAAAAAATAGCACTCCGAGGATATCCGGTGTAGCGTCGTGAGCTTGATGGCGCACGCCACTTCTACCTTGTACACTGAAATCGAAACGATCGCAGTGCAAAAGGCTTCGACAAAGCAATGAAAAGTGGGTTGAGGCCGCTATTGTAGTAATTAATAATTCAGTATCGTATGCCATGACATCATTTCTACCGAAGCGAAGGGAGAAAATGCAACAAAAGATTTCTTTTGGGTTCGTGGTCGATATGCTGTGCGCCAAAGGGAGAGCATGAGGATTCATAGCGCACAGAATACACAGGACACAACACACGCGCTATGAATCCTCATGCTGATTACCCACTAGCCCGAGCCCTGACCCTTCAAAGGGAGAGCGTTAGGAGCGTCTGCTAGCTGTACCCAGCCTAGGTGCCGCCATCGTCGGCGCCTGAGAGGAGCCGAGAGATGAGTGCGGGAATACACGGAGAAGGAAGGAAGTGTCGTTACTCTGAGACCATTGAGCGTGTTTTATTCTAGCTGGCGCCCGTATCCCCTCTCTAGGGCCAATAGCAAAGCATCTAATTCCTCAGGTCGCTGTTATAGCTGGCCTGTACACAGGCCAACAACAATAACCAGGTTGGTGGCACCTAATATGCTGGCCAAAAGGAAACAGGGCTTTGATTCTAAACTGCTCTAAACTGTTTTTTTTTATTCTCAAGCGTTACTAGAGTAAGCGACTCATTTTTAAAACGAACTAAACGAGAATTGCATTTACCGCCTAAATTCATAAACGTCTACGCTCTCCCGTGTGGGGTTTGGTGCCCGAGCACAGAAATGTTCGTACCTGAAATTGCCCCATTAAAACGAGCATCTAAAATAGAGTCTCCCCGCTAATGCGAAAGAATAAAATAGTTGCGATGAAATATCGGGGGTCGATGAAATATGGGGGGTTTCTTTAAAGCTAAAAAATTTACGATGTTTAACCCTGCGCCTCGACGCGAATAATTCGGCAAGAGGCTCAAGACTGTGCTCGGTTTAGCCGCGGAGTCTACCACGTTAGGGCTCAGCTTCATGTGTTTATGGGTCGATTGGCCATTACGGCTTTTGACCACTGCCATGGCCTCTTGATCCTAGTGTTTAATAGACCATTTTCAGGCACTTCAGCGCAAACAGTGGACGCAGAAGGGCTAATGGGAATCGCGTGTACGCACAGAATGCCACCGCTTTTTTGCAACCTTCCAAGCTTAGTCCGGCTAAGCATGCGCTCATCGATGCACCGACGACTAACTTATTTGTAGTCAAAAGTGCCTCCAAGATCGCTTGTCAGCGAGGCTCCGCCCGCAGCCAACAGCCGGTATTGTGATTCTAGTAAACGCTCAGAGATGTCTGAGTGATTTCTTGGGTCGGTGTACTTTAAGTTCGCACCAGAAAAGACAAAAAGAAGATCAGAAAGCATGGCTGGTATACTCAAACCACGATAAAGCATGCGATAAAGCATGTCAGCTAAAGAGCCGACCTTTCCCCATCGGTGCCGCCCGACAGCGCGCCGTGGAGGCAACGGACTTCGCTGCTCCCTGACTGCCCTGGTCGTCGCTAGGCTTAGTTTGTTTCGCGGCGAAGACGCTACGGACAGCGCTTCGGAACTTGCTAGTACTGTAATAAATGAGCTACTCAGTTCACCGCTTTACTGTTGTTAACACTATCTCATATTAATATAGAGGCATATTCTATTTGCCTTACGCCCTCGGCAGCAGTGCTAGCTGATGCCAGACGAGCCGCACCGGGCAGCAGCCAGAACGAAGCGGCTGTGAGAATAAATTTGCTTGTATCGCAGTTATCACTTCTACCAGCAACTCCGTTTTGGTTAACTATCCTCAAAAATTATTTATTTTTTTACATTCTTCTATCTTGCACCTTATCCACCTTAGTATTCTCGCGAAGAAGAAAATTTAGCGCATTTTGCTGATGCCGGCGACAGGGATTCATGGTGATTCGTTTGGGTTCATCGGTAGCATACACGACTTCCCTGGCAGAAAAACAGATAGCCTCGTTGTATGCAGTACGTACGGCGATTCCATTTGAATAACTCTGTCGCGAACACTACTTTCTGGGCCTAAAGCTACGCGAAAGACTTAATTTCTTGGCGTTTTGCCCGTAGGCTCGTACCTCGTTCACTGTTTTGCCAATCTGCACTGCGTATACCCGCAAAGTGCTCTGGGATTACCTGAAAAAGGTCCAGTGGCAGTCTCTCGCGCTCGGCTCTAGATATCATCGCTCGAAAGGCAAAGTAACGGCTTCACTTCTCAGTTAACACCTCAGACACTCTGCACACCTCACCTATGGCGCGGCACTATTGCCCAAGGCGTCCGCAAGCACCCCGCCGACAACCTCCTTTTCAGAATGCACCTTCGTGTTATGAGGTTAGGGGGAACCTATTAGTTTCCACTATATACATAAATAAATCTTCCCTCAAATATCAAAACTACAACCTTTATTCGGATGCCTGCTTCCATGAAGTTGAATTTATATGTTTATTATGCCGGCGTATGGGTCGTAATAATGAGTAGCATGTATTACAGCTGCCCAACAATATATGAGACTCCTGTACTACCAAATGAAACGACGAATTAAACTGACTTTCTATTTCAATGTTTTACGGACTCGATTTCTTTTATGGCCACTTGGCATGTTAATTTCAATCTACTTGAAGATTTATTAGTACCACGCTCTGCAGGTAACCCTCTTAAAATATTTCTGTAGCTTGTATGAAGCAAGGCAACATTAGGAACGATCTTCAACAGCATAGCCCCAATTTGTTTTTATGTTTGACCGAAAGATTGCAACAAAGTGCATGACTCCTAAAAATACCACTTGAAAGTGGATCGCCACTGAAACAGTGCAGTTATTCCTTTTAAGTTAATATTCCTGCAGTGACATCTTGATCGTCAATTTGCTTTCTTTTAAAAATATCCCTATGGTCCATTTCGAACATTTCTATCACATCAAGCAGCCGTCTGGCACTACCTCCAGTTTCTTCTTTTCTTTATTGAAATTAAGAAATTGTAACTACTTTTTTTGCACGTGCCTTGGGCTGACATTAGGAGTCAAAAGACTTCAGTGGTGCAAGGGGCAGTTCTTCAAGCAAGCCTATTTGAAATACATGTTCGGCGCCCTTCAGAGTTCCACGGATTTCAACAATGTTCAAAAGGTCGACAAAGCAATTGAGTAGAACAACGTTTCGTAATTTTTCGACGAGAAGACTTTGCAAAAAGATCCCTGGCTTTTAGTTTCTGCTGTGCGCCGTGCTTGACTTTTAACGATGCGACGAAGTGCCTTTCACGTGCACAGGAAATTCTGCCTTTTGACGTGCATGTATTTTATGCCCCTAGAAACACTGATGCTATGCGTCAATATTCTGAGAAACTGAACAAATGGCTCCGCGCTCAAATTCTCCATATTCAGCGCATTTCATGGCGGAAAGTCGAGCGAAACCTCTTTGATCCTTTTTGAGAGCTCAGTGCGCACTCCGTACTATGAGATGCTCTTTGCCAAGACGACTGGACCGTCGAGACCGAGTCAACTTCGCTTGCTGTGTCCACGTGTTCCCCGTGCAGGAAGCCGATGAAGTATGACGCAAAAAATGCGCGCTTCTGTTTTTCACAAAATGCATATTGAATACAATGTTCTAAAGAAGAATTAAGACCGCTGTATTTGACTAAATACGTATCCTATACGAATTCTGAAAAGGCAGGAAAAGAAAAAATTGTGCTTTACAGCTTCTTCTTGGTGGTGAAAGACAGTTTCGATCCCAGTTTTCCGGTGCTCTTGGTAGAACGCACCTGCTAAGAGCTCAAGTTTGATGCATGCAAAAAAAAAAAAAAACTCAACAGACGGATGCAGCCAATTCATACATCTACAAAATTTGTACCAATCTCTCCGGAACGAAATACGAGAAGGTATATTGAACAGCACAGCCTTCTCTTAAGAAGTGCATTTGAAGTTCAGCGATCTCAAAATGGACCGATAAATTCTCGCTTTTATTGCTTTCAATGTGTTCTTTTATTTATTAACTACTCTGTATCGATGAACCCAAAATAAAAATCATAAGTTTTTTATAACCCAAACAAGAGAGGTAACCTTAGCTTCACGTGGTAGTTAGTGTTCGTTAGTGTCATTAGTATTAGAGTCGTCAGGATTCAACAAAGTTAACCAGACGTCAGGAAAAATAAGAGTCTTTGCAGCAGCAAAGCGATTGCGCCGGCACGTATCGGAAGAAAGAGATCCATGAAGAAGGTATACTTGACACCTTTCAGTGCATTAGGCGACGTCGATAAAACATGAGGAAAAGCCGGAAATCAGTGCGTTTTATTGCACTCTCAGCGCAATAGCGGAAATAAACTCAAGCCTTGGCTGTCAACAGAGGACAGTACCTCGGCTCTTTCAGTCAGTTGTAATGAGTAACTGGCTTGATATCAGGAGAAGACTTCGGGTAACTGTAGTAAGAAACATTTTTTTAGGAAGAAACCATGCATTTTTCAACATTGTTCCTGGTCATAAGGAAGGTTCGTGTGGCTCCTTTTAAATGGGTACAGATACAAACTTTCGAACCCAAACAACTCATTTGATTTGTTTCATGGGCGTAAGGAGATGCCTTCTAGCAAGTGCAAGTCGTAGCCTTTGAGTGAAAAATATTTAACATGACTGAATGTGGTCCGAGGAGCCGCCTGGCATTTCTACGTGAATCGGAGACATCAAGGAGCGCTTGCCCCAGTTATTGTGACGACCCTGTGGTTGCTTACAGGAATAGCCAGTGCTTCCCGGCAACGCCGAAGTTATCTGTAAAGTGGTAGTCCAGGTTAGCCAGTCGCCCATGACGTCAATGTGCAATTCAGCGCTGGCGCCACCCGAGACCGAAAGTGCCGGTACAAAGTACGTAGTTTGCGATTAACCACTAACGCAGAGCACCAATTGCTTTTAGTTAATTTTCATATTAGGCTTGTAGGCCTCAGTGAAGGCAAAAAAAAAAAAAAATAGGAGACCCAAAAATTTTTCGTTTGCAGCCCTTTAAGGCCAAATTTCTGGCTCACGGGAAGGAAAGGGGTGAGGGGGGGGGGGGTTGATTCAGATTCAGCAGCTCTTTCATAGTTTATGCTTCTACGTAGAAGATCCTCAGCAGTGAGTATTCACCAACGCATCTCACGTTGACGTTACACTCGATAGTAGACAACAGAGCTCATTGTTTCCTCAAGATTTCAAGCTTGGTGCGCAGAAAAAAAAAAAAACACTTCAGCGGTTGCGAACATTCAGTTACTGCTCGTAGTGAGCTGCGTGTACCGCTACATTTTAGGCGCCAAAAACAAAACAGCAGCTTCACAGAAGCACACGCAAAATATGCATTTCCATGTCTTATCAGTGCGAGAGCATTGGAGGTCCCGCTCACGAGAAAAGCCGAGCTCCGTCCGTACGTCCATGACACAAAAAAGCAGGTGGCCCACGTACCCAGTTGGCTGCGGGAAACTTTGCCATCATGTGAGGTGACAATGAAATCTATTCAAATAAATTCAGTGCAATTACTACCTGCCCACCGTGGCACGGCACATCAGCTTATTGGTCGAGGTATAGCCTCCAGAAGAACTACCTGTGCAAAAATGAGCCTCGCAGGAGCTAGAAAAGCGCAACCTGGACCTCACAAGCCCCACAGGTGGCTGTGTTCAGAAAGCCCCGTCGGGAGCAGCGGCGCATCTCTTAACCACTGCACCACAGCGCCAGTAGTGGTATGAGGGCTGCCCGCGATGGATGAATCTAAGAAAGAGAAGGCATATTTGCGCAGGAGGGACTTCCAGTGCTATCGCATATTGCTCCTGAGCGTAGGTTTAGCGTAGTTTAAGTGTCTTTCTTACGCACATTGATGCATTACCTGCTAATAAGAACTTTCTGAAGACTATATTCAGTACACTCAGCAGATAAATTGAATGCACACTAACATTCTGCTGTAATTCGGCCTACGTTTCCTAAGTGCGAACGGTATTAAATGATATAGAGTAGCGGCCAGCAACTACAGTCGATGCCGTGTTGTTCACGGCGTAGGAAATTGTATAATCATATAACCGTAATTGTATGATTAGGCGAAAGTTCGCAACTAGATGACTTAATTAAGACCTAATGCATGATTTGAGAAACTTTATATGGGAAGATTATAGGTTGCGAAGGCAAAAAAAAAATTCTTAAAATACGTTTTAGGTTTCTTTCCTGACATGCATTGCTGTCGAACAGCAAATGTTTATTTAAAAGAGGGAAGGAACCTAAGCATTAATGACCGTGAAAACAAAAAATAACATGTAGCACACATAACACTGTAGCTAATCAGAATAAAAACCAAAGGCCAAGCCAGAAGGAAGAAGTCAAAATAAAACTGAACAGAGGCAGAAAAAATAAAGTAGCTTACGAGGAAGCACTGCAGTGAATTACTGGCCCTTTCTGGGGACGTTTCGTCCGTAAAGCGCACTCACAAACCGAGTGGGAACAGAGCGGCGGTTGTTAAGGGCGGGCCCCTGTAGCGCGGGGGCATAATCGAACTCCATCGCTTACACGGCGACGACTTTCGCAAACGCTTCACTACGTGACTCTTTTCCCAATTACGGGAGACGGCGGCAGCAGGAATTGTCACGCCATCTGAATAACGGCCCTCTTTCTCTCTCCCTGGCACCCTCTTTTTCCCGCTCTTAGGCGCCTCCTGTCCACTCTCCTCCGCCATCCTCATCCCTAGGCTGGCTTGCTGCAAACCCTTCCCCAAACTCCCTCTCACGCTCCCCTCCTCCTCAGCTCTCCCCCAACACGCCTCGAAGTAAGTTCATTCATTAGCGGCGCTTCGAAGTCGTCCCGGTGACGACGACACCGGCCATGTTCGACCGAACGTACAAGCGAACGCACACGGAGCGAACCGCGTTCCCGATTGGTTACGCCTTCCCTCACTCTTTCCCGATAGAGGGCGCGATGTGTGCGATCTGACTCTGTGAAAGAGAGAGACATAGGGCGCGGGAGGTGACGGGGTGGCGGGAGCCAGCGGCATGGGCAATGGCGCTATTGGAGAGCAAGGGGGTATAAAGAACGAGTGAGTAAAGCGCAAAGGTAGAGGCAGTGGACGGTGGGAGAGGGGGATTTTTAAACCGAATTACGTCTGTTCAGAAACAAAACGTCGGCCGACAGGGTGGGGCGCGAAGACGGGCGCGACAATGAAACCCTCGCCGCGCGGAATGGGCCAATTTGTGCCCCCTTTCTCGATCCAATTATGCGCATTACGGCCCTGGCGCAGGACCGGTGCGAAGTATCCATTTCTCCTGGCGCCGCGGGAAAGCTCTGCTTTCGTTGTGTTTGTGGGCGTGCACAGCCATAGTGCTCGCCGGCCCGCACTGGCAACGGCAGTCGACAGTGGAAGGACACCGCGTCAAGAAACAGAAACAGCAAGGGACAAAAGCGGGAGAACGACATCTTAAGCGGGTGAAGACGCAGTGTGGCCCTTAATGTACTACTCCCTCCGCGCTCATTGCCATCGAGTGTCGTTCGTTGTCTTCGCTTCTTCGCTATTGCGGGAGCGTGCGTAAAACAAATTAGCGTTGTTTCTAGCCAATAGATGGCAGGGTCATCTGCAGCAAATGTAGCGCGCTAGAGGTGAAGAAATAAGGGGAAGAGGCACCTGGAGCTTGAGTCTACGGTTGCATTCGTAATAAATGAGCCCTCGACTGGAGAGCGGCAGTAAGTGAACGAACTCGCAGGGAAAACAAATTAGGAAAGAAAACTGGCGGCAACAGAGAAGGCGTCGTGTCACTGACTTCCCAAATCTCCCAGTGAGCGCAATTAGCAGAGCAGGCGCAATCCCAATTTCCGAGGCAGTTTGTTTTCGGCGCAAAAGCGGTAGCTTTTGGTTCACATGAAGAAGAAAAGGCGTGATTGGATTGCCGGGCGAAAAAGAAAAATGGATAAGCAAAGCTGATAAGCGGTAAGCGTGTGGAGAGCTCGGCAATAGAATGAACAACGCTCCTCATTAAAGAGCATTGCAGACTCAGTAAGCTGACGAGACAGGAACTGGGGCAAGCAAAAAAAACTCAGAAGGACCCAAACTCCAGATGAGCTGAGCCAATACGAATGGAGCTTCGTTGCTATGTTTTTCTGGTTAGGTGGCTTCCACTATATACATATAAAGGCGTGTCTTGTGTGCAATGCATTGTGCGCAATCTCCTGCTGAAGTGACGTCAGCACTGGCTGCTGCCGAATGAAGCCCTGCAGGACTGCGTCTATTCTGCATACTCCAGCGCCTTTCTTTGAAAGTTGGAAGCGCTTAGAACCTCTCACACTTGCTCAGTCGAGCGCTGACATGTTCGCAGTTCATTTATATAATAATTCATCTGGCATGTGAATACCATCGCAGTTCGTCGAAAGCGTGTGGTTCTCAAAAAAAGTAATAAAACCTCCATGCTTCTTTCGGTTCTTCTCCTTTTCAGATAATAATCCCATTTACACAGGATTAAACCTAAAAACAAAGTTACTTGTGAGTGCCTTCGAGGTATTCACATTGAAGAATGCGAAGAGAACAGATTTTGTTCCAGAACTACAAATGTAAGCCGGTGTTTGTAATCTTTAGCAAAAAAAAGAGAGAAAGGAAACAGAGTGCAGAACGTTAATCTTCAGATAAGACCAGCAACATAGGATAAATCTCTCGCTTCAGACAGAGTAATACACGCGCGCGATCATTTCCTATTCTTTCAACGCTCAGCTCAATTGTCATTTTCTCGGCGCTCCCGATGCTTTAAAACGAAGAGAGTAAAACAAACCTCCCCTCTCCTCAACCAAGAAAAATCGAAAACAAGTAGTAAAAATAAAGCCAGCCAAACAACGGTTTCCTGCTTCCTGCCGCTTGGGCCGCCAGCGTTTGGCCATCTCCGCTAGTCGATAGGAGAACCATGATCATTACGAAGGCTGCGTCGCGCCGCATTTTACTCCGCTAAATAAGGCCGTAAATAAAAGCTCACCCAAGTTCAATAATTGCGAAGCGCCGCAAAGAAGGGAACCCGCTCGTGATAAAGATCGCCGAAGACCGAGCGCAATAGTGGCCGCGCACAAAAAAGTCCCTGCGTGTTCACTTCATCTTTTCTTCTCCATCAAACCGAAATGCGCTGTTTTTGAATCGGTCGGCGGAGTCTCTTAGTGCAGGGAGTGAGATGGTCGAGCGGCAGGGTGGAGGAGTGAGGGAGACGGGAAGGAAGGCAGGAAGGAAGGCAGGAAGAGTGAACGTCAGCAGATTTTATCTCACGTTTAAAGACGAGCTTCGGCTGGCACGCACGCACACACAAAGCGCACTCATTCGGTCTTCATAAAACATGCAGATGGACTGATCGACGACGGCAAACGGAGCCTGCAAACTAGCCTTATTTTGCTGGTCATTTGGGAAACAAGAATTGCCAAAATCAGGAGCTGGAGACAACGAGGAACGGAGAAGAAAAGCGTGTTGAAAAAGCAAAAGGATTACAGCGAGGAGGAGAAAGAGGAGAACGATTTAAAATGAAGCAGACGCTGAGCCCTGCGTCTCCTAATGACCCCGCTTTGGAACGCATCAATGGCGTGTCCGCTTCGCTTGATGGATTTTCTTAAAACAGCCATTCTCCGCGCAGCGGGCGCATTTCAATTCTACGCGTCGCTTGGTCGGCGTGCCCTGCGCCTGCAACTAGCCCCCCAGCCCCGATCGTTGCCTCAGCCAGAATCTTGTCGTCTTGGTGGCGCAAGGGACTCGAGGAGGTAGGGGTGCAGGCAGGGAGGGAAGCGATGAAAAAGGGCACGAAGCAAAATTGCGATCTGAGCCCGGCAAAAAGCGAAGAGATGAAGATGGGTGGGAGTGTTGGGAGCGGGCGGGCAGAAAAGGGTACGGGAGGATTTTCCTTTATCGCCCGCCAGTCCGCGCTTGCGTTTATGCTCTCGTTGGCAGCAATTCATTTTGCAGCGCTCCCCTTATTCCTCTAGCTCTTCTCTCTCCATTATTTTGGACGTTTCATCCACTTGTGTGTACCGACCAGCTTTCGCGCGACCCCGCAATTGCCTTTCTTATTTTCGAGACGCCAGCTTCGTGCTGCTTTTGAAAGGAAACCAGCGGGACGTCGCAGCTTATAGACGCTGCAGAAAGGGACTCAGAGGGGAGCATGGGGAGTATGTACAAAAGAAAGTGAAGCGGTTTTGTTATACATGCTGCTGTATAGAGCAAACAATGCCTTTAAGGCTTCAATGTGTGCATTTGGAAAAATACCAAGAGAAAATAAAAAATGTGTAGTCAAGCGAGCGACGAGCAGTCTCGGTGTTGAGATATGGAGGTAAAGGAGAATGAAGTGTATGGGGGGAGAGGGGTTGATGAATATGGCGCAGAGATTTCTTAGTGTTGCTGCGGCAGTGGCCAGCGAAAACGAACTGGATATGAACGAAATCAAAGGAAACACTCGGAGATATGATCGGCTATGTTAGAGCACAAAGTGCGTGCTAAAGAAAAACAAAAGAAGCTTTCACTTTGATGCAGCCGCAAATAGCAAGCTCGCATTATGTTTTGTATAACAATGTCTCTCAATGTGTATATTCTCTGATGGCCTGTTTGTTTAATCTTGAAACCAATGATTAAATCTTTTTAATGTTACGTCTCCGGAGCTTTTTTTGCCTTGTTCTCATGTTGGAGAGCTCGTTTTGCGCTAATAATGAGTTGGATTTCACACCTGAAGCTAGCTGTGCAGTGTGCTTCTTCAATTGATTGTATCCAATGATTCCACTCTGACAGCACTCTAATCAAGTTGATTTTGTTTTCTGCTTGATTGATTGAAGCGCCTCCACGCAGTTATTGTTACAGCTCTCGCTGACTTGGCACCGTAGATTCTGTCACCCCATCCGTTAGTTTTATCAATTTTTACTCTTTCTGATTTATTTTTACTTGTTTAGAAGAAAAATTCCATATTTTTCGTTCCCGTCATCTGCCGAGTGTGCAAGTGAGATGGCGAGCGAGTGAGATACGCAAAGAGCTAGGCAGATTTTGAAAGAGAAAAGGGGAGAAAAAAAAATACAGCACAGCACAACCTCGCTCTGCAGCGGTCTCGCGGCAGACCGCTGGGTCCGCTTTTGAAAAACGACCGCGCGCTCTCGCCGCCCCGTGGACTAGCGGTACGAGATGACAAATCCACAACATTCCGATGCATACACAGAACGGCTGGAGCAGTTCTGGCACAAACACACGTCGGTCGGTGTCGGCTTGTCCCGCTCGCCAGCGGAGAAAACGAGCCCTGCACCGCCGCACGCAAGCAACCGAGCACGCCGCTTAGGAAGTGCTCGTGTCGTGTCCCTGCTTGCAGCGGCCCGGATGAAAGCAGAAAATGCGCGTCAGGCAAATCAAAAGAAAAAGAAGGCGAGGAGAATGAGAAGGAAGACTGGAAGAGGCCTTGGACGGGCACCGTAAAGTGAAAGCGAACAAGGCGCGATGAAAGGAACGAAGAAGAGAAGCAAAATGCTCGAAACACAAAATAACGACTCTGAGCACGGAGGAGAAGGAAGAAACGCAGGGAAGAGCAGAGCAAACAGGCAGCGCGGAATCAAAACGAATGAAAGCGAGAGAGGGGAGAATGAAACAAGGAAGGAGATGGCGGAGAAAGGGAGAAAAGCAAACACCAGAGGGCGCGGGCGGCGGAGCTGCAGCGCCTGGTAAGGAATGGCGCGGGGGGGCGCTCGGTAATAACCCCGACCTGTGCTGGTGACATGCCGCAATTACGCTCTCGAGCGCGCGCCTGGCTTTAGCATGTCACTCAGCGTTTTGAGTTGTGGTCTCGGCGACCGCCGCGCCGCCGGCGGGGTGGGAAAGGGCATGGAACATGTCTGCGCCCCATTTATATCCGCGACTATCGCTCGCTACGGCGGCCGGCTGCGGCCTGGGTTTGTCCGCTCGCCGGACTGTGGAGGAAAGCCGCAGCTGAAACGGAAGAGCATGATTCTACTTGATACGTTTTATCTTTCTCGCGGCAGCACGCATGAATGGCATTGCGGGGACGTTGGTTAAAAAAGAAAAGGAAATACTGAGAAAGGGAGCGACCGATTTGTGATCAGTTCCAATATTTTGCTTTCAATCATTACGCTGAGAAAATTCGCGATCATTCTAGTGTGCCTGTCCTGTTCTGTTTATTGCGCCTAGCCAAAAATATCTTCTATATGCAATTACCTTTCAAATTTAAATTAAAGACAATATTTCAGCAGCACGCAAACAGTGCAGTCCAAAATTCTAGTCACTAATCGCAGCGGTTGCAATTACCCTTTTGCCGCATTATATAAACACATGGTAGTTTAGAAGAACTTCTTGCTGGGCGAGTTGGTGCATGGTTATTATTAGAAACGAGTTGCGCATACATAAAGGGCGATGAAGACAGAAAGACCGCCAACAATCAACTTGTTTTGTTCGAATCAATGCTCCTAATATAGGTAATGTACAAAAGTCACTAAAGAAGAGGGGGGTTAGAAGAGAGTGCGATGAAAAATCAATAACCCAGTTGATAGTTTGCGCTCTTTCTGTCTTCATCTTCTATCCTGTGTTCGTCCATTAAATATGCGCAACTCGTTCTTAACAATAAACGCATGCCTTCGGAAAAGAGTACGGAGAAGTTGATCGGGTTTCCGCTCGCGCTCACTTAGCGGATACTTCCTCGGTCTTAGACTGCCTGCTTTATAATATCCGTAACAAATCTGATGGGGGTCGTGGGTACGATTCCCGACCATCGCACGATCACGATCAGCGTACCTCCCCTGAATTCATACCCTTTGCGGTACTCACCTACGGTGCAGAAGGGAGGAGACTTACAAAAAGGGTTCGTTAAGTTTGAGGACAACGCAGTGAGCTATGGAAAGAAAAATGATAGGTATAACATTAAGAGGCCGGAAGCGGGCAGAGTGGGTGAGGGAACAAACGCGGGTTAATGACTTCCTAGTCGAAATCAAGAGGAAAAAATGGGCTTGGGCAGGGCATGTAACGCGAAGTCATGATAACCGATAGTCCTTAAGAGTAACGGAGCGGATTCCAAGGGAAGGCAAGCCTCAGGGGACGGCAGAGAGTTAGGTGGGTGGATGAGATCAAGAAGTTTCCGGGGATACAATGGCCGCAGTTGGCAAAGGACAGGGCTAATTGGAGAGACAAGGGAGAGGCCTCTGCCTTGCAGTGAGAGTAGTCAGCCTGATGATGAGGATGATGTTGATGATGCAGCCGCCTCAAGGGCGACGGCGCCTGAGCTGCCATGCAACTAAGTGCAGCCCGCGGGCACCAATCCTATGCCACTAGCCACGGACATCCCCATCTTTATATCGCGACGTGTTCGAGGATGCCGATGACTGGCTCGTGACCTCAGGTTGTGTCGAACGTCACAACGGCTGGAGGGATGACCGTAAGCTGCATGAAATATATTTTCCGCTCAAAAGTAAGCTCGGCCCTAGACGGGACAACCATGACGCTACATATGCATCCTAGATCGTCTGCTGCAACCTGTTGGCTCGTTCTCCCAACAGACCCCAGGGAGAAAGCAGAAGCTGCGTTGAACTCGGGAAACCAGTGTCAGAACCACACTGTGTGCATGTACTTTCCGGTAATAACTTTTCTTTTCAAGCACGTGCACTCCAACGTGATGTTAGACAAGAAGCTTTGCCACGTTATTGGTGCTGTCAAGCAAGAGTTTACAGCGTGACTCGTGTGGAGCCTACCGTGCACTGTGGCAGAATGTCTCACGGAGAGGCCACCATGGAAAAGAGTCAGCCACTAAGAGCGCATCATTAAAACGGCGACGGGAACAGCTTCGGGCCAGATGACTCGTCTACAGCCTTACTCTTCTACAGCCAATTTTAGTCGCTGACTGAAGTCATCCGGAATAAAGTGCGTCTGTCAGGACAGTAGCAGCAAGTATACAAGCTTTCCGCAACACCCACCTACGTGTCTGGCCTATGCTGGCTATCGAATTACGATGCTCCTGCCACGAATCCAGCCTTGAGGCACACTGATACGCCTCGCGGCCCGCTCTTACAGACTACTACCGATGCCGAAAGGGTGACATGCGACGTTCTCTGGTCCGTCGTCTTCTCTTTTATCACCGTGGTAGGGCAGGTCACGTCTGCAGGGCGTATCTCTGTTAGCACGTCACCCTGCGTAGTTTCACCTGAAGACCACTCCCTCGGAACGGTGAACGGTTAAGATAGAGGCTCAACCGTCGGCTCACAATAATCGAATCATTTCCAGCCGTCGCTAGTCTCAATTACCGACGCCGATGCGCCACCGTGCATCAGGCCCAAGCTGAACAACAAGCTACACTTAATTCCTTTCTTTCAGTCAAATATCCACTGCAAGATCAGCTTCAGATATCACTCCACATCTTTACTGCGTTGTCGAAGTAACCCCATTATTGTTTTATATGCGGTGCTTTGTCGAGCTCCTCGTCTGATACTGATGCAAAACTAGTGGTACAGTTGATAATAAGAATAAAAATATATCAAACCGCACAATAATACTGTCCTTAGGCATAATTCTATTCGCAATGCTAAGTGAGGTATCCGTACTAGCAAGTTTTTTCATCTGTTATAGTCGTTTGCGTCAGATAATCAAGATATTAAATAGCTGAGTTGCATAATAAGCATGAGTTGCATAATAAGCATAATAAGCACTCGCGCAACCATTCAAGGTTTTTTCTCAGCTCTCTCCTTTAGACAGTGCATATTCATGCGTTGGCTCCATTGATTAAGTCGCTGAATAGCCTTCATCTCTTAAATATATTGTGAGAATTAGCGTCCCGAAGCAACCCCGTGGGCTATGAGAGACTTCGTTGCGAAAGGTAATGAACTAATATAGACTACCAAGTTTTTATTTGTTTTGTTTTGACGTGTACTGACATCGCACAGCACACGGACGTTTCTTTATGTCGCCGCCATCGAAACAAGGCCGTCGCGGTCTTGATCGAAGACGCGACCTGGGGATCAGCCACCGGACGCCAGCGTTATATCTCTGCTCGCGTATACTCAGAGTACAATGTACCCTCTTGGAGCACCTTAAGGTAGCTGTCGTTTTCTTTTTCTCGTCCTAATTATAAGATATTTTCCAAGCTATTTCTACCTTCGTCGGCCTTCGGGGATATCGCAGAGTGTAGTTCATGCAATGAAGCCGTGTCTCATTGTTCTGCTTGCAGGCAGTTGATCCTCAACAGGCTTCGCTGAACGAACACCAAGAAAGAGAGAAAAAATTTTCTCCGTCCTACAAATAATGTAATCGCGAGTGCGCTCGTTTGTGTTTGTGTGTGTGTGAGGGAGGAGGGGGGGAAGGGTCTAAAAGCTGTATTTCAATTCAAAACCTTTTTCCCTCATCTATATGTATTTTGAAAAACAAAAAAACAAAAAACGCCAGCAATGTTTTCAACGTCAAATAATAAAAAAGGGTCATCATTCGCGTCTGCAAGGTGTATCATAAATGAAACTCAAAATAAATGGGCATAAGTGCCAGAAGTAGGCTCTTATCCGAAAACAGACTTTTGTGATTCATTGCTAGTCTCAAGACTTTCAATCAAAATGTCGTCAATATTTAAGCATCTTACTCATCTCTCACTTCATAGTTTTTATGCCATGAGGCAATAAACATCGCTTCAAAAAAAAAAGCGACATCTAGTAAAAAGGATTTTCATTAACAGGTCCGCGCTTTCAGTCGAGCCAAAGGCGGCTGACTGCATCAAAAGTGAGCCGTGCAATAAGAGGACAAAAATGTACAGGCTCACTGCAAAATTGCGCTGATTTTTTTTTATCCCATGAAAGAGATTCTCAAGGTTTACAGGCATTACGCCACTGGTAATGTGTACATCTCCTTGAAAAATAAACGACATACCTTTCCCCGACAACATAGTCCAAATTCTCAAAACCGCACTGTGAGATGGCCTGGCTAAAACTGTGCTACCTTTGCTGAAGCAGAGCATTGCCACGTCCTATTAGCCAGTGCGTACGTCGCCTCGTTCTTATGATAAATGACTGTCTGATATGATTCAATACTTATTAATGATAGAGTCTTTCATAATAAAAGAGCCGCCGTGGTGGCTGAGTGGTTATGGCGCTAGGCTTCTGGCCCGAAAGACGCGGGTTCGATCCCGGCCACGGCAATCGAATTTCGATGAAGCCCAAATTCTAGAGGCCCGTGTACTGTGTGATGTCAGTGCACGTTAAAGAACAACAGATGGTCGAAATTTTCGGAACCCTTCAGTACGGCGTCGCTCATAGCCTGAGTCGCTTTGGGACGTTAAACCCTCATAGATAAAATCAAACCAAACTTTCCCATTAAAACTGTTGCCGCTTATTCTTTATTTATTTAAGTTCAAGGATTTGGCCGAAGAGTATATTCCACTCGATATTTTGTTGAATAGGCATCGTATCAGTTCTCGTTACGTAGGCGGCCACATTCAGAAATTCTTTCGAGTTTGCCTGTTTGCATCGATCAACACAACTTGGAAGTCGTATTCCTTTGAGCCGGTTGAAAGGATAAATGAAGGCGACCCCGATGGCAGTTAAACGTGCACTCGAGACCAGGATGGTACAGGCAAACAAGGAGACGCCGAGCACACTCAAAGTCACCGGCCATGGTATTGCCCTCATGAGACGCACGCACACATGGAAGTACTAACGCGCATGCACAAGCGAGAAGCTCAAGCACTCTTGGCAAAGAACGCTGAAGGCACTGTCAAGATCTGGGGACTCTCGCGTGTAATTACGGCGTACTGCTCCGCTCTTCTCGATTCCATCCTTCTGCCTTCACATCATGAGAAGATGAAGAAAAAAAACACCATTACTCGCAGTAAAAGGTAGACAGAAGTACATACTAACAAGGGATAGGCTGCGAGTTCCTTACGCTCGAGTTCCGTTCTTCGACAGTCTCAAGCACAGATTCTCTCGAGCATGCCAGGGTCCTTTCATTCTTTCTTTTTTGTCTATACCCGTCCCCCCTTTGCGTACGTTATGAGAACTTTTTTCGCTTCTCCCTACAAGCAGGGGTTTGAGGCAGCTTTTGCAGTGGATACGCGGTGTTTTATTACATGTAGCGCTTCTCCCGTCTGGCCTCATAGTGTCCGCTCCTTGCACCGGACACGCTCAGACCCCTGCCTCGAGCGCCTGTGCCGGGCTGAAATCCAATAAAATGCGCGCGGGTTAAGACAAGAAAGTAGCAGCGAACGACGACATGCGGGGGAAGGGAGATGTAGAGAGAGGAAAGGGGGGTGGGGAGTAAGGCAGCGTGGAGAGGACAGGGGAGGGCTGTTTTGTTTCTTTCAAGCCTAGAGTTAATTTCGCGCTCTCCACATTTTTGGGGGACGAGCCCTCTTGCTGCCACTGTAGCGTGGGCGCTGTCCATATTGGATCCCGATTCCCTGATGAGCTGATGGAACTCGTCCCCGCAGCGATAGCAGATGTCTGAGCCTCCAACCGACGGCTTCTTCTCATGGGCTCTTGGAGCGCATATAGAGCACTTCATTTTGCTGTTCTTCGCTTCCACAGCGTTCGCTACTTTTCTGTTTCGCTGCATCTGCTTTAACGGGCAAGCTAATTTAGACGTGGGCTGCGCTTCCGGCATAGTTCGTCCGCTCTCCAAGCCCCCTCCTTGCAATCAGGATACGCCGGCGGTGCCTTTTTTTATCGGCTTTACCTCCAAAGAAGGTACATTTAAAGTACGGAAAAGCCGTAACCTAGAGCGAATTATGCAGCGCGTTTGTTATGGCTCGAGCACTAGCTTTAAATAGCCGCAGCTCCCTCCGTGCAAGTTACTTCGTTACAAATGCAGATGGTGCATGTGCACTCTTCTGTCAGATAACTGGTTAAGGCAGCTTAACGTTTGCAGTATGAAAGGAAGGGAAAAAATTGGAACTAAAATGAACGCCATGACACCGAGGTTCAAATGCTGCTGCAGTTTCGAAAAGCCTTGTTGAACAAATCTCTCAACGCGTCAAGTTCGTTCTGCTTCGCTACTGCAAATATTTCTTTGCCGTTCACCAAAACATGGGACGTGAGTAAAAAGTGGTATTATAGGTATTATGACGCGGAAGAGTGGCCAGGCGACGGTTATATGCTTATAATGTATAGTTAACTCCTGCGTCCCGTTAACGCATATCTTGTATAGCGTAGTGCGCAGTCATACTTTTTGGAAGCCCATAAATATCTTCTTCTACGTGGTAGCTTATCGCACCGCTCGTTTCATAAAATTCGAAAATTCAATAAAGATCGTGATCGAGGAGTTTTGGGCATTTATTTATTTTCGGTTTTCTTAACTGGCGCCTAGCTAAACTAGCCCCTGAATGCCCCGTGTTTGCAGAATTTCCTTGCCGTTATATAGTACTAAAGAGGGCATTTGCCTTAGATTCCAACTGAAGTAACTGATGCTGCCGCCTACGTCATAAAATTGGAAGAGCTGCGTAATGAATGAAAAAGGCTTTGTGTTCAAGTTAAGCACTTCAGCGAGTATGGAATTTACGGTGACAGACGTAAAACAAGCAGCAAAAGAACTAACCTCCAAAAGCCATTTGCGGACACCAAGCCTACCACGACAGGCTCCATAAGTAAGGAAGGTATAAAGAATATGTTTAAAACGAAGAAAATTTGGTTGACTGTACAAGCGGAAGGCGTCCTCTATTTAATCTGTGAACAGTTATGGTCACAAAATAAATGAACCCATTGATTTTCCCTCATAAAGATAAGCGGCGTGGCTCATATTCGAAGTAAAGCCTGCTGAAAAATCAACATTAACTATATAACGAAGCATCGGAAAGACTCAAGACACTACAGGAGGATGCCAAGTAAAGAGGTCAATGAGAGAAAAAACAAGCAAACAGACGGCGGGAGAGCCGTTCACGTCTTCAAAGAGAAGCTGTGCAAGCTTGACGTAATATCGAGCACAGCACGCAGTATATGCTCTCTATCTTCCACGTGACAGCATCCTACTTCTCCCCACTCCTTTGCTCGTCTTATTTTAGCGCAAATCTGCTCTGGGCTACAGCGGAAAACCAAACAAGATATAGCATTTCCCCAGCGCCGGCGGACTCTTCCCATCGATAAAGACGGTCGTTATACCGCCTAGCTGTCGAGCGACCGCGTGGGACAAAAGGGAGAATAAAAATAAGGCACTTATACGAAAAAAGAAAGGCACAGGAGAAAAAGAACAAAGACAGGAAAGGGCGATGATGTGGTGGCAGTGGTGGTGAAGAAGAGTGCGGGTGGCGCGTAAAAATGCTGCGGTAGATGGAAAAGTGCGAGGCGGGTCCGGGCACGAGATTGACGCGGCCTATTGTCAACTTGGCGCTGCCCCAAGGGCGAGCAAAGCAGAAGCGCCGACTCTTCCCTGCTGACACAGACTGCGTCCCGTTCTCGAAGGGAGGCAAAAGAGGCAGCGATGGCTTCCGAGGGTACAGGAAGGCCCCTTCCTTCCTCTGTACGCCGATAGCTTTCCAGCCGCTCATGCCACGAGCGAACGCATATGCTGTTCGCCTGGATACGGACGCTGAAGCAAGAGTGTGTCTCTTGAGGAGCGCTGTGATGCAAGCCTTGGAAAAGAAGGATGAGGTTGCGAAAAAGTTTCCCGGACGTTTACCTCCAAGGTAATGCGATTTTGAGAGCAGCTCTTCTAGCTGGCACGTTTAGCAGCTGTGCCTGGCTCACTGTTGCGGGTAGAAGAATTGAAGGGATGCAATGCTGCGCGCTTTTACGTTGCGTCCCAAGCAGCAGAGATAATGGGCTCAATATTGTAAACGTATTGGCAAAGGAAGGTCCTACAAATAGCCAGAGTGAAACCGTCCATTTGCAATATTTGGCCGATTGCATGTGCTGCTTGGGGTTATGTAGGTGCTATTCTCGGTCACCGAAAGTCATGGCCGGCCACCATCCGGCTATCCGTGTGGTTCCCGCTGTAAACAGCATGCGGTCACGACATAGCTGCGTTGTCGCAGAGAAAGCCTGTGAAGATCTCTTAACAACGACGATCTAAAACAAATTAGAAACGAAAAACACTGCAGAATAATTGATACAAGTTCACAGCTAGGGCTATCTCAGCTATGTGACTCGGGCGTTGTATATGATAGGCAGATAAAAATGCAGCATGTGTGTTGTTACTCGGTATATTTTAGGTGTCCGTTAAACCTCACTTTCAAATCACCTTTCCCTGGACAAGCGGCATCCTTCTGCCTATTTTTGTAATTTATATCATATTTTGAAGAATCAGCATGTTTTTTTTTTTGAGTGAACGTTGATTGTCGGTGCTCTCTAAATTATTCACAGGATCTCAATACACAAGAGTATTGAATTTAGCTACTTCTGTTTTTATTTGGTGGGCCTTAATAGCCCAATATTTTTCTTTGACACATATTTACATATTTTTATGGGTCCTTGGGCACCAGCGGTCAGTTGGTGAACAGTCGTATACGAGTAGTTTCACCGTACTGTGAAAGTTTTCCGAAAAAATTAACTTCTCGAAGTCGGAGAATGATTTCATTTAGTTTTCCAATAAAATAAATATTATTTACTCGTAAAAAATAGAAAAAAAGAAATAAAGGCCCGGGAGGTTACCCAGCCAACCGCCACGTTAGATACCTTAAAGTTGTGCAGGGGATAAAGTGAAAGGAAGGGAAGGAACAGATCTGTAATGACTTATTCTTTGGTTCTTGTGTCCTTGCCTATAGTGTATTGTTCGCTTAAAGTGTTTGTTGATTTTTACCACTTAAATTAATTCCGATCGCTCACTACTTACTCTATTTTCCATTTTATGTTAGCATTTCTTGAAAAGGAGGAAGAGGATGAAAAGCTTTTATTTAGTATAGTTTTCTTTTAGCCTTCCTAAGTAGAGCCCTATGTTCAGGGCTGCATGTGCCGCCGCGACCCTGTTGGCTCGCTAGAGGAGCTAGAGTGCCCTATCCAGCACAGAGCTGACCGACCAGCGCCGGCGCTGGTCGGAGGAAGAGGCGCAGACCTAAATGCATTGATAGAGTGGAGGTCGGTGATGTTGACAGCTCAGGCATTTGTCAGGGCAGAGGGTGGGGAAAGAACAAATGTTTGTGATACAGGTTAGGATAGGTGTGAGTCTGAAGATGACACCATGTTAGAGCTTCGTTCTCGGTCAGTGCTGGCTGTGGTGGTGGCACAGCCCAGTTGCGGTTTTCTCCTGCACAAGGAGGCAGTTACCGGGCTGCGCTTCCCCCCCTTCTCTCCCTCCTCCCCGTGTGAAAGTCCCCCCCCCCCCCCCCCCCCCAATAACCACTTTCGGGGTGGTGGCATTATTTTTTCTTGGACGTCGCGGTGGCTGAATGTTTATGGCGCTCAGCTGCTGGTCCGAAAGACGCGGGTTCGATCCCGTTCGCGGCGGTCGAATTTCAATGGAGGCGAAATTCTAGAGGCCCATGTACTGTCAGATGTCAGTGCACGTTAAACAACCCCAGGAGGTCGAAATTTCCGGAGCCCTTCACTGCGGCGTCCCTCATAGCCTGGGTCGTTTTGGGACATTAAACCCCCATAAACCATAAACCAATCTTCTTTGCGTGCAGAGTGTACACTGCATTCGCTATGCTGTGTACTGTGTGAAATGGATGTTTCTTGCAGAGTATTGTGTCGTCAGGAGTTGTATTATTCCTTCCCCGGCCCGAAAAGTAGTCCGGCGCCGCTGTCAGGCACCAAAATTTGTTCCACAATCCTTTGAATAAAAATTATACGCTGAACTAGGTTACTGCTTGCTTAAAACGCCCAGCGAGAGCCATCGTGCCTATCTATTTCTTCGCCCTTCTTCTCTTCTCTCTCACTTTTAATGCGATAGCATTTTGGTTGTCGTATCGCAAAAAAAGTTTCTGGTTCTTCCCTAACAAAATTTCCCGACCAGTCAATTCACTCATAGCGTCGTCAGGATCGCCTGTTCCGAACTTACCAGTCAGAGAGCACCCTCAAGGCAGAAATTCGCCGCGCAATTCTCTGATTGTTTGAGAGAGGTGCAGTGACTTTGTGACGTCAGAATGCCCACCGTGGAAGGTGGTGAAGTGCCTCCCGAATTGTGAGCCAACTACCCACCGTTGCCAAATTGAATGCAGTTGCCATCTGCCCATCGTGGTCCTGCGCATAAACCTCCTGGAGCTCGGAAAGAGCAACCATGGTCTCACAAGGGGCAAAGAGAGTGGCGCATTGCTTAACAACTCACTGCACCACTAGGTGTTTGTGTACTTCCCGCGATCCATGAAGGCGATTGAGAGGACCATGACGTCATCAACACAACGTGACTTCCAGTGCACTAATCATAGGGTACCTACACAGTTGAAAATGTGAGGATCCCAAAATTTTAAAGTCCGCTCCCTCCAAAAATTTCTAAACACCCGCAAAATTGTGGAAGTAGGCCCACCAGAGCAAAAGGATTAAGTTGTATTAGTTGGTCGGGTTAGTATGATCCTATATAATCACCCAACAGAAGGTATTCAAGCATTCTAAAAGGTGACGACTCGTGCATATCAATCGGTTCCAACTGAAGTTTTGGAAGGAATATCTAAAGAACCTTGAACACTCCATGTAGACACCACAGCAGGCAGCCTAGATGCTATCGCATTTTCTTGTTGAAGAATATGGGCAACAATGGCCCCAAGTTTTGCTCTCTCGACTTATTTTTTTTCTATTCCTTTTATTTCCCCTCCATGAATGCGACCCTACATTTTCTCCTCCCTTTTGACCTCTTTCTTTGTGTTTCTTTTCTTCTTCTTCTGTTTCTTCCTCTTCTTCGTTAAATTATTATTCTTTCCACTTCTCGTGCTCTTGACTTGGCTTTACTATTGGCCTCGTGCCGATCTGCTTGGGCGCCAAGCCAAGGTTAGCCAGCAGTGATGTTCTATTCGGTAAAGTTTCCCTTTTTCTGAGAACCTGAGAAGAAATAATGTGCAATATTAAATATTTACAGATCCTCAGGTAATTTATAAGAGTCGGAATTGTCTACTTTTTTAAAAAAATTCATGAAGATTTCAAGGTTCGTCAGGGAGAATTTGACGGAAATAGGCAATTAAGGATCTAAGTGAGAGAATCTTTTGTTAAGGAGCAGATTTGAGTTCAAGCCAAGGAATGCCAAACACGTGCAACTACAAGTACAATTACACTTGGCTTCAGTTGCATTACAACTCAGGGTAGGCACCCATTAGTTGCTTTTAAAGTGCACTGTTCTGTACAAATGAAACGTGTTCAAGATCCCTATTCCCTACTTTTCAATACAAACAAGAAGACGTAAATTTTTTGTGTAGACGGCCGCTCAAATTCTCATGATCCCATAATCAAGGTCCTTGTTAGGAGACTCGAGTCCAAACGGCACAGCGCTGGCTTTATAGGCGCTTACCAAACTTGAGACAACGGCATCGTTGATTAGGAATTTTTTAAACACTTACAATGTTCACTATTAGGATAGTCAGCCAACTCATTTAGGTAGGAATAACCGTTCATAAAAGCCAATCTCAACCAGAAACGTCACAGCAGCGTGGCCTTGCAACGGGAGGTGTCAGCTGGTACCGTGAGTCTGAAGCAAAGCTGAATGGTGGGCCTGTTGGTATGACAAGTTGAAGAGGATTTTTTTTTGCCTGCAAAAAAAAATACCTGCACGCAAACGAGAACCAGACAGGACAAGGGCTGATTTTTTTTGTTGCAAAAAAAAAATTAAGTGCTCGCGAAGAAGACCACACAGGACGAGGGCTGTACTAGCCCTTGTCTTGTGCGGTCCTCCTTTGCGTGCACGTCTTCATTTGTCGAAAAAAAAAACCTTTTTTTCTTATCTTTGATCGTATTAAAAATTCACTGTAGCGTAAGTGCCGACGGGGACTTCTCGGATCGTTTTTCGAAGCTAGAGCAGTGCCGCAAAAAGCGCATTAAGCTCAAGCTTCTTAAAATTCTACATTGGGAACAGCCTGACTACAACGAGCGTTTAAAATAGGCGGACTGATGCTCTCTATGTTTTTAACTACGCAGCTCTCCATCAGTCGCGGAGCGCTGTACAGATCGAAAAGAAATTTGAATAAGTCGAAGTCGACATTTTAGGAGTTATTAAGAAAACCGGATCTTGAAACTGCAACTTTTCTTACAAGGAAAACAAAAAGCCATTTAGACAATGCCAGCTGATTTCTGTAGGAAATAAAAAAATATTTCATAAAAGAATTGTTCAGTCGCAAAGGACTAGAAAAATTGAGCAGTTCGTGGCTTGCGTAATCACGACTAAGTCTGGCCAGATGGGGCCACGATATTTCGTCATGGTCGATAATGACCTTGCCCAGCAACTCCAGCACTTCGAGTTTAGTTGCGACCATGTCAGAGGCGATCGATATTGCACTGACATGGCACGTCTCATAGCCCTCTCATAACTCAGTAGTATTCTCCCGCACCTTTTTCGCCTTTTACAAGCAGGCGTGTGCTTAGACTGAGCAATTCACGTAATAATTTTTTCAGTATAATCTTTCACTCCAATGGCTGAAAATTTGATATTAACAAACCTAAGACGGCAGATTATAAACAGAAACGCGCTTAAATAGCAGTTCGCTCAGGACAGACACGGTTTGCGTGAATAGGTTTCAAGCCGATTAATAAAATTTCAGTGATCGTCTGCTCCTTCACAAGATAACAATGAACAGCTTAATTCGGATGAGGCCTCAATAAGTTCTACCATGTTGAAATCCACCAACACACTATTTAGACCCTCGAAGCTCACAGGAATGTAAATATGAGTGCTAGGTTCTGGGAAAGTAATGTTTGCATAACCGTGAGCTCTTTTTCTTTACTACCATTTCGTGATGTATTATCGTCACGCTTTTCACTTATGCTCCTGGTGTCTTCACCTTTGTCATTGAGTCTCACCAGAGCTGGCGCCGTGTCGCTGCATTGTACTGTAAATGTTCTACAGGCCTTTGAGAGTCGCGTATAAATGCAAAACAAGAATGTACTTGAAATTTAAGCCACGTGAATGATAGTACAGCAGACAGCAGAGAATGTCAGTGACGGCAGCGATTTGTTTATTGTACACGCAGAAGCCCGTGTTTTAACTATCACGAATAACAAATCGATGCCTTGAGAGCATAACTGGGAACAAAGCACGTGCCCACATTCAGCCTTATGTATCACGTGCAGTTCACTGCACTTGTTATAATCAGTCAGCGACAACTGGGCCCAGTTAGGCCCTTACAAAAGGTTCAGATTCTTAAGGGCATTAAACTTGCGCTTAAGGCCTTTACGTTACAAGAATTAACGGACAAACAACGACACCAACACGCAGGGCACGACCTAATAACTGCGTCCTTTGTCCTCGTTTTTTCATAAATGAATTCAATGTGTTTAGCTGTTGCATGTTTCAGGACGAAACGACAAGCGTAAACTTTAATGCTGCGCAGCACTGCTTAGCTTTATTGGTTCATAGTTCATTAACCGCCTTGCGATTGCGTTCATGACATATCCAAGTGGGGTTTTCAGCTGACATTATCGAGCAACAATTCCATGTTCTTTCAGTAGTTAACGCCCGTCTATGCCTAGGTATGCGTAACATGATTGACTAGTAATGCAGTATCTGCGAGATTCCTGAAGAAACGAACCAGTCAAAAGACAGAAAATAGCGAAGAGACGAGACACACACACGACGACTCACAATTTCACCAGCGCTGCGACTAGGAACAAGAACAGAGAAGGAAGACAAGGACAAGCGCTTGTCCTCGTCTTCCTTCTCTGTTCTTGTTCCTAGTCGCAGCGCTGGTGAAATTGTGAATATGTACCAACTAGCTCAAACCACCATTTTGCTACACGACGACTCGTGTGTGTGCCTCGTCTCTTCGCTGTGTTCTGTCTCTTGACTGTATTTTTTTTTCTCAACATGTACCAACTTACCCACATTTCAACTCGTCTGAAGAAACGTCTTTGCATAACACCATAGTTTTCGTTAATACGTATCGAAACCTCGGCCTGTGTTTCTAACGTGTCAGTAAAGTCGTAATATAACCAGAGCTCTGAAGGACTTTCGACGTCATCTGCAGTGCTGGGGCTCATATTGTCTCCAAGTATGCCAAAATTGAACGAGGCGCATCTAGGGACAATTCGCAAACTAGTCCGTTTTCTTTCTTAAAAAAACACCATTTCTGGTCTCTCTTCAGCTGGCGGCCATGTGCCGGACAGTTCTCCGCATTGCATTAAACTTCCAGAGCACTCTGCCGATTTTCTGGCGATATGAAACATCAGCAACGCACATGCTCTATTTTTACTTTCACTGACACCCTCAGCGCTCCATATGGCGCGCCTCCCAGTCGTCTCGAGGAGCTCAGATTCGCTGCTCAGTTTCGGGTGGTGAGGGGAGGGGGGGCTGGGTCACTATGCAGAAAAACGCCCTCCACGGGCCGGTGCTGACCAGCGACGGGCAAGTGTTTTCGCTCGAATGGCGGCGATGGTCCGCTGAATTCAATTGAAGTTTCTCGCTTTCCCCGCCGCTCGTCCTATTTTGCATGTTCTGGCGCTTCACAGTCGACGTCGTCGCTACAAAGATGAAAGTGTTGAAGGAAAACAGAGCGCTGTTGCCTTTACCCGATCGCGGGTTTCACTATATCTGTCAGCGAATATTAGGACTTAGGACGCCTTATGCACCGACAGTTTTTTTTTTTTTGCAAGTGGGCAGATGCTACCCCGTTCTTCAGTTACAGTGAACTGCACAATGAGTAGGGGGTAAAAATAAAGAGAGAATATAGTAAACTCGTTGTCGATTTTGCACATTTAAAGCGGTAATGCATAACTGAGCTTCCAAGCACTATTTTCGAAAGCGCAATTTTTGCGTTCCCGGTTTTAGAGTAGGCCTGGAATAATTAAAAGGCACCTATCTCTACTAACCATATACTGCACACTAATCCATGTAGTTCAGCTGCACTTAGAAAAAGATTTAGGCTGAGAAATAAATAAGTAGCATGCGGAGAATCAGATGCCCCGGTTTACTACCAGGCCATCTCTGAGAGCAGTTGCACTAAGAATAGCAAATAAAAGCGCATCAGTGCCCCGCCAGTCGTATTTCTGCTGTAGCAGCACCGAACGTTTAGCGGATGCGTCTGGTTATTTGTCGTAAACAATCGCAATATTAATTATAAGGCTTCCTCGCGCTCCTCTTGTTACAGTGATTACAGTGGCTTACGGGTACAGTGGATTACAGGGATTACAGTGGCTTGACTGTGGTGCGCGTGAGCTGTCTTGAATTCAAGACAACTTTGGTTTATTAGCGTCGAGTGGTGCGAACATGCCGGTAACCTATGCTATCGCGCATGCTCCACACCATTTACGCGAGCAGTATTTGGTCGCGAGCGATAATGCGCATGATGGCAGGAATCCCATTATATTTGCCGGACCGCGTGAGCGAGTATATGCCGATATCGCTCTAACACACGCCTTGACAAAAATAATTTGTTTTTCTTTTCTCGGGTATAAGCTTATGTGATGCCTCTTGTCCTTTTGGTTGTAAACTCGCCGTGCTAGTAGTACAGACACCGAGACTAAAATGATTAGGAAGCGCGGCATTTCGGGTAAAAGTTATTTCGCAAATAAAAATCAGCTGAATCTAACATTTCTTATACACTTCTCCAATGTCTGACTACAGGCATAATGAGATGGGTTTGCGAAAACAGTGTTGAGTTTCATTGGCAAAATTAATTAACTTCGGAAGTAACATGAAACCTGCTGAAAGAAGTTTTTAAGAAACAATACTAAAATTTCGTTCTTATCGCTCTTTAATTTTCTTTTTGTAAGCCAGTAGAAAGAGTCTGCGGAATCGTCGAAGGCCTGATGTGATTGTACACTACATTTCGCTATCACGCCGATTGAAGGCCAGCATTTCTAAGCACGCTAAATGCCAGTATGAAATGTTGTACCTTCTCAAGTAATGTGTATCAGGCTCGCTTTAAATTAGAGATTCACTTTTTTTTGTTTTTAAGTACTTCGTCAATGCTGCTGTAGAAACAAAGTTAAAACACCCATCCTTTAAAAATAACTGGTGGGGTATTGAAAAACTCGCTGTTCAGTGTTTTGCGCCGGCGACGTTCTTCGCGAAGTTCCTCTTCGCGGCTGAACCCATGGTATAGTCTAGGCCAGGAAAAATGCGGCAGCCAAGGATGCTCCGAAGCCAACACGCGTCCCAGCCAAAGACAATCTGGGCCACCCAGACGAAGGGCTCGGAGGCGTAGAACACTGCGTGGCAAGAAGACAGTGCCCCGCTCTGTGTACTCGGCGAATGATGGTTCCCGGAAATTAAGGGGGACACCTCCGCCTCCTCTTCCCTTCCGGCGCGATCGCACCCCGTGACGCATACAAATAATCTCGTTTTCGCGTACGCTGCCCGTGTGGGGAGCAGCGCGGGCCGCAGCTGGCGCGTATAGCAGCGCGTGGACGGTATTCCCAGAGCCGGTCATATATGCCGGCGGCGTGCCGCTTCGCATCGGGAGTGGGGCGGCGAAGGATGTTTTTGTGGGAGTCGAGAGGCTTGAAAGAGGAGTCTAGGCATATTTGCCTTTTCGGTCTGGCTCTTCGCGCCAGCGTCAGCTGGAAACCTGGTCGCACTTCGTGTTGACGCGCAACGAGCAATACCGACTGCGCCGGCGTTGCTAGCACTGACGCCATTCTCCTGCGCAAGAATGTTATCGAGGCCTTCACTATATATAGCAGCCTGACCTGTTGTGAGTGAGTGAGTGAGTGAGTGAGTGAGTGAGTGAGTGAGTGAGTGAGTGAGTGAGTGAGTGAGTGAGTGAGTGAGTGAGTGAGTGAGTGAGTGAGTGAGTGAGTGAGTGAGTGAGTGAGTGAGTGAGTGAGTGAGTGAGTGAGTGAGTGAGTGAGGTAGGAAGAGTTTGAGTGAGTGAGTGAGTGAGTGAGTGAGCGAGCGAGAAGTTTTAGTGATGTTTTAGTGTATACACGTGATGCAGGAATAAATGAACTGAATGAGTAATTATTTGTTTTATTTATAGCTCAAGGAACCGAGCTGCTACCACTGCATGTATTTACCTGCCCCAGTGTACGCTTCTGCCTGCAGGACATTGTGATCCTATACTTGATAGGCATTACGCATGTCAGCGTAAAACTCAGCGAAGCCCCAGTATCACCGACAGAGACGAAGATAGGGCATGTTCTCGGAGTAACTTGATTGTCTGCGTGTGACATGGTTTGTTAAATGTTTCATTTTTTGTGACACATGGATTTAATAAGTGTGCTTGCTCAAATTAAAAAAAAAAATAGAATGTAGCAGTGTATTCCGCGCTACGCCTAGATTACCCCATTGCATAAATACACACGTCCTGACCTATTTTTCGTTGCCATAAAGAAAGAAGGTTTCTTGAGAAAATGCACTTTCAAACTAAACGAGTATTTTGTGCTGTTCTCAGGACAACGAGTAAAAAGGCGTTATACCTGATGTGTGGCACGTAATTCATGCTGGTCTTCTGTTTTCGAATATCTCGCCTGGCGCTTCCTTAGGCGATCGAACTGTCGGTCACATTCCGCGGTTAAAGATCTCCCCTGCAGCATCTTGTCTGTGCATTCTCTGCGCTCGGCAGCAGCATTTGTGAAAAGTTCCGAAGATATCGGTGCCCAGGTGTCTGGTCACGGCAGCACAGTTAGCGAGCCAAATGTTCAGAGGCCAATCAAAATGGTTGTTCCCTGCTCGAATGCCAGGAAGTAGACTTTCATGCTAGCAGTGTGCACACCCTAATTGGTCCCGACACGGCAGGTGTGCGGCCAACTTGCCAGCACATAGCGTCATCTGGCATCGTCACGGCGACTTTTGTATGCACGCCCACGTACTGACACTTACTGACAACTGACGCTCTAGGTGGATGGACTGAAACCTGACGGACAAAATTTGCGGAAAAAGGCGCAATTGTAGCTGCTAAATGCATTCTTGAATTAAAATAGAGTTGCCAGTGACCATTTCCCTAGTACATTTCCTAGTACATTTTGTACTGCTTCTTCTCGTTTATGATCTCGTTGTGCGACTGAGGAAAATGAAAGTAACAAATTGTTCCCACCATTAACGTGATTCGGAAGTGGATGTGTGCTGCTGTAGAGAAATCTCTCACGACTGCAATTGTTTTTTCAGGTACCTGGATTCTGCTTCTGTAGAAATGAGCCACAAATTAAATATAACGATTTTGGAAGTAGCAATTGGTCTGAAACCTTTGTGTCTAATACAGCTAACGTACTATGATTAACAATACGGTTTATAGGGTTAAACTTACTAGAGCGACTCAGGCTTTGAGGGACGCCGTGGGGGAGGGTTCCGGAATTTCCGACCATGCGGGGTTCTTTAACGTGCACTGACATCGCACAGTACACGGGATTCTAGAATTTCGCCTCCATCGAAATTGGACCGCCGTGGCCGGGATCGAACCCGAGTCTTTGGGACCAGCAGCCGAGCGCCAGAACCACTGAGCCATCGCGGCTGCAATAATCAGTACGGTTCAACCGCCATTACGGACGGCTATTACCTGTCGACGTGTTCTTTTTGTTACCACAGTCTCAGAGGAGCTTCATTAAGGCCTGCCGTTGCACTGTTCTATGCGACATAGCGGTATGTGGTTTGGACTAAGCAGATTTATCCTCCTGGACGCTACTGAGCCGACGTAAAGAGTCACGTCTGAGTTTGAGCTATGAAATCGCGAGCTTACACACAGAATCTGAAATCTAGCTTTCCACTTACGACAGCGACAGGGCGCGCACGCTGAGCACAGTGGGTTTATCAACACATGCTGTTTTCGCAGCCGCCGCGCTATGCCTCTCTCTACATCAGGCGTCTTCTCTCTGGGGAGTGTCGCTGAGTCATGATTGCTTCCAGCGGACTGGGAAGCAGCGCGAGTCTCGGACACAGCCGGAGAACAGAGCTGTTTGCGTTACCCGTTTCTCCTCACATACATCGTCCTCGAACGTCGCCATATCTCGTCGAACGTCGGCAAGCCCGCAAGAATTCCCGCGGCCAGGCGCCCAGCGGCGTATTTGTCTTGAAGAAGACCAGCTGGCTCTCGCATATATAGAGACGAGGCGCGGGCGAGCACTTCGCGCGTTCAATATTTCTGACTGCCTGTGCGCGCTGCACAAAAGCCGCCCAGGCTGCGGCGGCGAATGCAAAAATCAATGGAAACGATCGGCGCGAACAGCGAGGCTGAGAACGGAGAGTGGACCGGTTGAGAGCCAATCATTGTGTTGGGGGCCGTAAAAGAAAAACACGATTTGAAGCACTACGATGAGAACGAATTGGAAGCGGGGTAAGAAGAAAGAAGAAAAAGCAGGCTCCAGGACAGCGCGTGCCAGAAGGCAAGGAAGCAGTGCTTTCCCGAAAAAAAAAAGAACAGCCTGAAAAGATGTCGAGTGGTGGAAAAAAAAAAGAATGTTTTGTATGCAAATCAAGGCGAAAGAAGCTGCACGCCATGCGGATATTTCAGAGCTGGTAGATTCAGCACCCTTGCTCTGCGTGGTGCGTGATTCTATATGCTGCAGTTAATTACGTGCAATACTAGAGCGTTCTTACGGTGAACGATAAGTGCAAGCACTAGACAATCCACGAAGAGACATGCACAAGGACAGGCGCTACTTGTACCAACTGCACCCAACTCATGCACGAACTAGCCCCAACCGAAGTTTCATTGAAATACTGCAGCGACAAAGGCAGATGCAAGAACTCATCAGCCTTTAGCGCGGCGATCCCGGTTCCAGATCAGGGCTCCACGCGACGCTGTGCTAAAAATTTATCTACGCGTTCAGTTAAAATGGCATCTAAGATGCGAAAATATTCTCCGAGGTATGATCAAATCGACTCGTAACTTTAAAGGCAATAAACAGCAAACTTTAAGTCGGGAAGGTTCAACGCTGTGAACGACCCTGCTTATTCAATTGTGCATTGATGCAAATGTATAGCTTGATCCGCTGCATAGAACTGGCTGGTGGTAGTATGAGAGCTTGGCTGCTGTGAACAAAAATACGTGCCAATATAGGATCGCGCCTGTGCATTCCGCCGGTGTGGCGTTTCCAAACTACACGGCCGAAATACTTCTCTTCCCGCGTTGTTTACAGCCCTAGCTCGTGTAGAAGCGTAGCCGTTCGGGCTCGTCGTTTACCGGCAACAATAGATTCCGTCCGCAGTCACAGCTGGCGGGCGCGGCGGGGCTCTTTCAAGACGTGTGGAGGTGCATTGTGGAGAGCACGTCTCATTTGGCGCCCCGCAACGACGAGGCTTTGGTGCCGTTTTAAAACAACCCTCGGCGTGTTCCTCGTGCACGCAGGCGCCACCGCTGTGACGTGAATAAGGGAATAAGGGATCTGGCGGAGACTGCGAAGGCGGGGCCACGGGCCGCGTCTGGCGCAGGCGTCGGCGGTAGCTGTTATGCAAATAAACTCTCCAGCCGCAGCATTACGGATGCTCGGAGAGGCAAACACAAGACGGGCCTCTGAGTGGTTTATTTCGAACGTCGAGCGCATTTCTAGCTTCTGAAAAGATGAAAATGATAGAGAGTTCGAAAGAAATGCTGGCGTTTTATTTCAAATGCCTCCGCAACGTCATATGATAAAAATGCCACCTTAAGGAAAAAGCAACGATTACTTCTTTTTGCATACTTTAATTGAATTAGGGCTAGATAAAATAACTATTGCAGGTACTTTTTTAATATCAGGCAGTAATTTGTGGATTATTGGAAGCGGCTTTACAGCCTTGCAAACATGTCTTTCAGTTGTCTACTTAATTCTAGGTACTCGAAAAAATGTTCGCCTCTGATATATCCAAGTCAGATCCCGCCAACGTTGTACAGGACCATGTGCCGGTCCGAGGTAAAATAATCTAAAAAGTAGCAGAATGTACCTAATGCGGATTGTAGCCAAAATGTATTTTTAAAGCTAAGCGGGGCACTTTGCCCGTCAGAGACGTCTTTACAGATACAGGGGTTATTTTTGCCGTGGAAAGCTCAAACGAGCGTGTTGTGTTAGAATTAAGGGGTGATATTTTTTTTTCCTGGGACGCCCTGCAAAAAATCATTAAAGATTTTTTCCCATGTAACCCCATTGGCACCAGATACATCCCGACTCCTAATGATCATGGCAGGCGACGTGATTTTGTGATTGTTTTTGCCTCCATGGTTTAATGATACCCACGATGACGGTGCTTCACACACATGTAAGCACAGGCGCTGGCTGGGAGTATTTGGAGAAGTCTATTATGTGGTATGTTGAAGCAGCGATAATACAGAGTCCCGAAAAAGACATCGAACTCACATAACCAAAATTCCTAAACAGCGATGACAAAGTTTTAACCTGTTTTTGTAAGTCATATCGATAGTTTTTAAAATGCGTGATTTATGTTATACGAGAACATTAATAAATGCAGCCGAAGGTCTTGATTCAGCAGCAAAGGGCAATAACACCTAAGCGTACTCCCAGTTTGAGGCACTTAATAAACCCAGTTATTCAAAAATTAAACCAAAGTCCGGCCGTATAGCGTACCGTACATATCCCATACCAACACGCGCGTAAGTAACGAACGCTAAGTTATTTTCAATTTGTAGCAGTAGGTAATCTTGTATATTTGTCTTTGTGAAAATTATTAACTTTGCTGAGGCACTGCACCAGCTGGTCGACGCGGAAATCGGCCGAGGGCAAGGAGATTATCAACAAAATGTTACACATTACAGGCGTCTCGCACTTCACAAGACGCCTGTAAAGTATAACAAAAGTATTATTGTCATAATTATTGTCATATATCTCGTTCACTGCTATATTATAGTCCGTGAGAGTATACAGGCGCTCACGGAAGTCTTAGAATGATGACGTATAAAAAGCAGAAAAATCATGTTAAGAAAGAAATCAGACTATTTTTTACGTAACTGCTCGATTAGTGCTTTTTACAGGTTTTAATGCAACGTAGTTGTCTTCCTCATCAACTATATATCTTTTTAAATTTGCAACACATGACGCATGCCCTTATTTAAATATGTTATTTATGCGGGAATGCAAGAAACTTCTTGGCTTGTTTGCAAGCACCTGCTTTTAGTGTCCTGCATTTATTGGTCTTCTTGCCATGGGTAGCACAGCCTCTATCAGGAGTATATAATCTGCCTTTAAGTCTGCCCTCTTGCACCTTTACAAGCAAGTGTCCATAAGTGAACACAAAAGCTCAGAGAGTACCATACTGCAATCTCAGCAGACAAAGCAAGGCGGTAGACTCGAAGCTTAGTTAGCTTCAGTTTCACCGCGTGAATTCTTCTCTTTCATCGGTTACGTGAGCACCGATGTGGCCCACCAAACTCTATATTGATGAAACGCATTATGATAATACTTGCAGACACATTACAGTTATTGCTAGAAGCCACACAAGTCTCGACAACTGCGCTTGAGTACTGCGACCAACCATAAACGCTTTTATTCCAGTGCTCTTCAACTAGTTGAAAAAAAAAATGATGTCAGCAAAGTATTTCTGGCCAGCAAAAATTATGGTGCATTCCTGCTCAAGACAGCAAATTCATCATCAGCAAATCAGCTAACTGAGCGCTCACCAGTCTGTCCACGTAATTCATAAAAAGCTAAAGTTCTTTCTCAAGTGAGCCGTTGTTCATGCAGTGAGGACCTTTCTCACGATAGCTTCGTTCCACCAGTTCTTCGGTATTCGCGGAGTGGGAAACCCGTTTTACTCCAAAAAAAAAATCTACTTTTACCAAGTTGTATATATGTGCAGCTGAGTTTCTTGAGGCTCTAGATTCATAAATATCTTCAGGATATATGAAGACACAAACTTGACTTCATACAAAACCACAAATAGCTTAGGATGAGACCTCTTGCATTTCTTAGTGGGTTTCCAGGTAGAAACTATCAGATATTGATATTGTTGCCCCAACGCAACATATCTTGTTTTTTTTTCTCAGTACTCCCACTAAGTAGTGTACATGTTTTTGGAAAACCTCAGTGGACCAACCATGACTGTGTCTCCTCAGTTACCAGGCGCCTGCCGAAGAATATATCGAGCGATTGTGATACAAGGTATGTCTATTGTCGAGGATGCTCTACAATGCAAAAATCATAGCATAAACCCAAAGTGTTATGCGTTGTCAGCCCATGTTCAAGAACACAATGCGGTCTAAATTATTCCGTAGCCCTCCACTACGAAATCCCAACGTCTCCCATGTGTGGTTGACGTTAACCAGAAGAACGCACCGGTTTTTTACCCTGCCCTTAGGGAAAGAGCAGGGAGTACATGAAAGATAAAGAGCAAATAGCTACGCAGACGAATTATATCAAAATAAGTAGCAATGTTCAGACAATACATAGTAAAGATATAAAAAAGAGAATCTCTGTTCCGGTTCCCTCGGCGACAGGCACTGTCACCGAAGTGTTCTCTGGCGTTGGAATACCACGTTGGCAGGCCTCGTTTCGCCGGCGACACTGCGCTTGGAGAGCACACTCAGAAAGTGCACACGATTCGCCTGGAGTGAATATTTCAGAAGCATGATCACCCACCCCCCTGTCTGCTCGTGGGAGGCCCAGTGAGCTGCTTCCAGCTATCCAGCTAGAGCTGGCAGGCATGGCGGCCTCCCTTCAGCCCACTCTTGCCTGCCGCCGGCGCTTCACTGCGAAGCTACCTTCCTTAATCATGCCGCCCGGGATCTGTCCGCTACACGATCATAATGGGCCGGCCTGGCTCAATAATTCAGCGCCGGAGTGGGACATAGGAGCACACAGCATGTCCACTGCCTCGTGGCGTCCGATTCAGTGCAGTTTGCTTTGGCGTTGCCCATTTTGCCTGTGACGCGCTGGGACTATCGAAACTTGTTCGCGATGTGAAATGTGACACTAGCACAATAATCTTTATTGTGACAGGGCAGCTTGAAAAGTAAGAAATAAGGAATGAGTAGTATCTCTTTGACTGACCGACAATCTTCGTGCAAGTGTTCGAGCGACTCTTGGTGGTGACAGATCTTAGTCTTGCCTTTTTATTCAGGTCCGTTAAATTCGCGGTCTTCTTCCAATTAGAAATACTGACAACCATTCAGAGTGGCGAGACATACGTCTAGTTATTTTGCTCCCTAGAACAAGCCAAAGTGAGCAAGGAGAACATTGAGTGTAACTTCACAAACGATGTTATTGCGCCTACATTTTAAGTTATCCTGGTATTACCTCTCGCATTAGTTTTCCCAGCGCTTGACAGGAACGCCAAGCTGTCATTTGATAACTATGATCACTTTGAACGTAAAATAAGAAAACTCAGATATTGCTTACAGTCGTAAATTATATATTGTTTTCCTTTGATACACCTGATACGGCGATGAAATTCATATTCTTACTCGAAAAGAGCGCTGCTCCTGACCCCACTGTTTCATGGGTAATAACCATCAGTGAGTTTTTGCGCTGAAGTTAAAAGTTTCGGAAAGATATACCGTTTCCAGTCTTTGTTTCACCAAGCAAGGCTGGCGAAACGGAGAATTACATTTCAGAACCGTAGAAACGGCACGCCGAAAGTTTTCTAAATTCGTTGCAGTCTCTCGGGTTTCTTGTATTTCGAGAATAATATTTTTGGCTAGCGCATACAATGATCATTACGGCCTGGGAGACACGCTCGCTTTACTCAAACGCACAGAGTTCAGACGTAAAAGAGCACAAATACAAAACTATCTACCACACTCAGTGGCTCTCTGCCACCCTTCATTAAGTATGAAATGAGGTGGTTCGTGTTCCGCACTATTCTCAAGAATCAATATGCTCTTAAGAGGTTGAACTCGCTGCGCACGTTTGGCTTTGTCGCGGAGTCGCATTTCTCTACCAGACCACCATATGAGCGAACGTCAATTGGTCGGACAGTGGCCCGCACCTCCTCCTGCACGTTGATTAGTTCAGAAAGAAATGTGCCATCGCATTAGGCGCGGCTTTCGGAGACAGGATGCCATTAAGGTTAGAGCTCGTCGGGTTCAGCGAACCTGGCGCCCGACAAATGGCAGGCTATCAATCCTTAACAGTGAAGCTTTCTTGCCCGGAGGAAATGATCCTTCCAACTTCAGCCTATTCAATTAGGATGAATACTGAGCTCGTAATGACGTCCGTGCTTTGTCTTTCCACATCAACTGCCTGTGGAAGCTGTGTATTACCAAGGTACTCTCGACAATTTAGTTTGTGCGGTGTAAGGGACAAGTGTTTCAAGAGGCTCGATACTAGTGAACCAGGACACCAACGAATATTTGCCGAATATTTGATTCATTTAATTGTCTTGAAGAGCGAGCTACCTATACGGCCATGATGTTTATGGTAAGACTGCAGTCAGCAAGAATTAGTGAAGTATATCATGGGGGCATATTAAAGGCAAGCCCTCTCACGTAATAGACAGATTCATATGCATAAATCAAAGAAAATTTCTTTCTACGCTTAAGCTTTAGCGTGCCACGCGAGTTGAATTAGAGCCTTCCTTCCTTTTCTACACTTATCGAGCCGATAAAGAGCACAACTTGCTTCTTTCTTTGTGCAAAAAGGATTTAAAAAAAATAGAAGAAAAGACTCATTCGAGACCATACAATAAAATACAAGAATGCAAGAAACCGTCACGTTAGCAGTCGCTTGACCGGGGTTAGCTGGTAGCGAGTTTATCGCTAACAGCAGCTCAGGGATTTTACAAGGCTCCCTTACAAAGAAAGAACCCTTCCCCCGGTTTGTCTGCCTCTCCCACTGTCCACTTTGGCCTTGCGTAATCCGGCGCAGACGAAGAAATCGATAGCACTTTCAACATAGCTGTGCTACCGCGCTTTCTTCTAAAGAAATTACGGCATCCTTTCACTTTAATTAGTAGCCGGGGAAAGCCTATTTTAAAGGACCTTGTTACAGCGACTACCGAGCAAACTCTGACTAGATTTGTTTGAAATAAACTCACTCATGCTAACCAAGGTGCGCAAGCGACTAAGAAACGCAAACTTTCGGGTTACGTTGTGCATTGGGTGCGACGAAGGTGATGTAGCAAGACTGTTTTTCTGGAGGTGATCAGATCCGTAGCGTGCCCATAAGAAACACTCAAGAAGGCACTCCTCGCGTCACGGCAGCACCTAATGCGTATAAATGCGATCACGTGACTCCTAATGAGGCTAACTCTCCGGCCGAGGCTCGCATCTGGAGCGCACTTAATGATCCGGCGAAGTCAACGATGTCTTGTGCGCATGAGCGAATCGATAACCATTACTGTCGCGAACGAGATGTGCAGGGAGATTTCTCCATACGAAACCAGACTTCCCGGCATCACTCAGATGGGTAAACTGGGACTGTAGCCGAAAAGTGATGAGCTAACAAGATAGAACGGCAGAAAAGAAAGACCCACCATGTCCACGCTCCAACAGTCTTCAGGAATGGCTTGAAAGTTGTTTAACCTATATTTTATGTCGAGGAAACATTGCATCTTGCACCAGTTGCAACATAATGCAGTAACATGATTACTTCATTACCATGGATTTGATAAACTTATCCGAAATTTGAACAGCATCCAACTTACATTACTGTGAAATAAAATACACAACTGGCGCATTTTGCAGGTACTTACTGGTGAACCAAGGTCTTTGTGGCTGAAAAGTTGGTAGTGATAATAATTGCATATGGTTGGTGGTGATGGAAAAGGAACTGGAAGGTGTAATTATAATGTGTGGATTAAAGAAAAGTGCAGTTTAGAAGAATACCAGAGAGATGATGATAATCAAAATTAAACTGGCAGATAAAATTCAACTTGGTCAAGATATCTTATTTGAGGACCAGATATCAGGGGTTCTCCTAGAGCGCCAGGTTGATATCAAGGGCAATAAAACGTTATCAAAAATGGCAGAAGCTTAAGTGAACAGAATAGCTTTAGCAGTTTGCGGGGCAGGTAGCAGCGGTCCGTATAACGTAGAGGTAAGTGCAGATCATTGGCAAAGTCTTTTGTCCGGCCTTCAGCATATCCTACCTGATAATGATGATCACGATCGAGGAGTAAAATCTCAATATTCTGCAGAAAGAGAAAGATGGAAAGGGGCAAGAAGCATACAGGTGTGTCACTGCCGCGTTAACACAATTATTACAAACTTGAAAAGGCAGCAGCTACGATAGCTAACAAATAAAATGCACTAAATGATTACATCACTGTCGCAGTCCTCTCTTTCTTCCTTTATAAACAAATAGGCACACTAGGTCCGCACCTAAGAAAATGACATGCCGCTTTAACATGATGGTGAATTGAGTAATCGATTTTGAACCAAACTCCCTTTCACGTGGAGTTTTGCTCAAGGAATGTGCCTCGGTCTAACTAAGAAAGGTAATCTGAGGAATGCGCGAAGTGGCTATAAGCATACAGGAATCAGAACAAACCAAATAGTGGTGTAGCACCAAATACGGTTGTTTTAAACATGGCATGAAGGGTTGTGCCGCTTTGATATAAAGCATTTTGATTCGGGTGAGCCAACTGTTGGTCACAGTTGTCATTTAGAACGTTTACAAGTGTACAACATCCTTAAAATCCTCCTATGGCCCCTAACCTTACACTTGCAAGCTCTTAAAAAACCACTCGCGTGTTTAGTACTGCACGAATCTATGAAGTATGGCCGAAATAGCCTTTCTTTGTACGCATGGCTTTCTTTAAACCATTATCATTTGTGCAGCTGTTTTTCATGCGCAGTTTTATGACGCTCTACAGTGCTGGCGCGTTTGCGATCAATTTGCGTCAGGTTCGTTAGCGTTAGAGATCTTATTATCCTTGGTGACAAACGCTGCAGGTCTCTGTGGTGGTCGTAAAACTTCTCAGTATTAACAAGTACATTGAAAAAACGAATAAATGAGCAGCTTCAGCAACAACTACCTTTTTACGCTCCAAAGCAGCGCTTGCAGCACTGCAGCACTGCAAATCTCCAACATTTCTGATCATTTGAGAATTCTTTTACACGCAGAGATATCTGAGAAGGCAAGCGTGCATTCACATCGCTTTTAAAGGTATTCGAATTGTGTAACTGCCCATCAAACTTTATAGCTGGTGCTCACCAACGGAACGCTGCAGAATGAGCTTAATGAGTCTAGAAAAAAGAACAATATGTGGAACATGAAGAAGATGAGTACAAAAACGAAGGCTATTCGTCAGGCTTGCACTAATGGGCTCTTCTCGAAATGCCTGGCGGCTCTATTCTCGCAACGTGGAGAGAGAAATAGAGAGAGAGAGAAAAAAGTGATTTCCGACTTTTCTTCGCAAGACCTCCGCACAGCAACTACGCAGCAGCTCTGAATATAGTCAAGAACGAGGAGAATTAACATTGCTTACCATAAAAACGTAGGGTTTTGAGCGTAAGAAAAAAGAGAACTAAGTCCATCGCAATTGCTTCTTCCTTTCTTTTTGGTTCACGCCATTCGCTGCTACCAGAAGTCCTTAGCCGGTCTGCTAAGCCTTCTTAGTCGTGCTCTTCAAGTGCGCCATTTTGGTACTCTGAAGAAGCGGACTCTTGGGCAGTGGTGTTGAATTGCCGGGCCGACGCCACTGGCCTTTTAGCTAATGCCGATGTGCCCTCCTCATCACCTATCTGAAAGGCCGCCCTCTTGTGAAACGCCGGAGGCCGTGCCCGGCAACGACCACTTAAGCACTCATACTCCCTCAGGAAAGACCGAAATGAACGCGCATCTTGATATAATTTGTTCTACGTCGTTACACGCTAGAAAATGTGTTATCGACTACTCGGACCAATGAAACTCAATTAAGAGAACGCTAAATGCACCTCTGATGAAGGCGCTTATTGTATGCGCTTGAGCGATATAAAACGAAACGCCTAGTTCGCCTATAAAATACGAACCTTATGACCCTCCTGCATAGAGTGTAACGCAATACTGACATCTATATGCTATCAATTTGGTTTATTTGGTGTTCACGTTAAGCTTGTGCTGTGTTCCTCGTTGTCGAGCAGGACAAGTGCCTGTTCCTCTCCTGTTATTTTATTCTTGTGTTCCGCACACTTCGTTTATTTGCGCTGTCGACTTCTAATTCCGCGAGCATCATTCGCCTCTATAAGAAAGTTAATTATGAAACAGTAATTAATAGCGCGTTGTATAAACGTGAGGAAGTATAGTCGATTGCAGTTAATTAGACTGCTCTGTCCATATTGTTTTTGCATGTAGTGTACCAGTACAAAACGAATGCATTGAACACATGGCGGGGTCGACATGCTGGGAAAGAGAAGCAGGAAATAAACAAGAATACTGGCGTACAACTTGAAAGAACTGTCTATGTGGTGAACTGTGGCCACAAAATTAACTCGGCTAAGAAGATGATGACACGAGCAGAATGAAAATTAGCTTTACTCTCAGCAACGCTGTATCTATACTTGTCTGAGAACTCTCCAGAAAGAACGCTGATGTTTCCGCGAATACTGCCTTCCGCGTATTATCGGTTGAGCGTAGTTTATTTCTTTAAATAATAGTTTAGTCGCTTTAAAATAACATGGCCAAGATAACTTGTTCCGCATGCGGAGCTGAAAACACGTCTGTGTTACTAGGGCGATAACCAGAGAACTATTAAAAAAGTAAGCATGGCAAAGCATTGGTAAAATTTTTATTGAACGGAAGTACAACGCTGTGAAAAAGCCAAGTTTTAAAATGTATCGGCACCACAGCACAGCTGAAGAACAATTTTCAAGATTGAGAATATTCGTAAGTGAACAACTTCGGGATGAATGCGGTCAGTCCGCTGGGTAATTGTGGACGCTGAAACATTTCATTGTTCTTGTAGTTCAGACGGGTACGCTATTGTAATACGTTTCCACCGAAAAGAAACTGCGATATAATGCTACGATATAAAATGCCTCTTGGAGTTCGCACGTGATGCCGGAATAGACGTTCTAATGTGATCTCCTTTTCCGTACTTACCACCTCACATGAATAGGTCATTGTGCCAGCACAATGTAATAAAGTATAGTTTGAATGTTAGAAGATGATTTCACGAGTATCCAGATTCGAGAAAAGCGTACGGATTTGAGATGAACTTCATCCAGTTTGTGAGGTCGCTTGTCATAACAATGTGATGTTGGTTAAGCTGAAACTCGTATTTCAACCTGACACATGCCTCAATAAGACTGCACAAGTACATTTCAGTTCGTAAATGCAGGCCGATGCCCTGCGTTACAACACACCATCACTAATTAACAGTGCTACTACGTGGCAGACATACACTATGCAAATAATATCTTTGCGTGCGCAGCGAACACTTTTTCTGTTTGGAATGCCCCGTTATTGAACAAACTGAACTAAAAAAAACTCCAAAGACGATTACGATTCTTCCTGATGAGAAATTCGAGAGCAGCTCTCTCGGAGTCTGTCTCTGTAGGCTCATTTCTTTGCTTTGCTGGGTCGTTGGCACTTCTAGCGGCGATATTAGTACTATAGTAATATTAGTTGACGAAGACTACGATGTGCAATACACAGCGCGCGAGAATGTGTATATTAGTCCAAAAGCAGCAATAGTTGAAGAAGACGACGGCGTGCAATGCATAGCGCAAGACTGCTTTGCAGTTTAACACGAAGCGTGATCGGCTGCGGTGATAGTCTAGTGCCCTAGTGCTCTCGTGCAGTGGCCAGCGAAGCTAATCTGGAAGAGCAGAAAGTTGGGCTACTTGGTTGATATGCATAGTGAAGAAGTTGGCGCGGAACAACGAGGACAAGCGAGACAAACAAAGACGTCTTAGTTTGTCTTGCTTGTCCTCGTTGTTCCGCGCCAACTTCTTCAGGAAGCTAATCTGTTCGTGGCGCCACGGTTTCGAATCCTAGTCGTGGCAATATTTATTTTTATTTATTTGTTGTTTGCCGTGGTTACACCGACGTCGGCGACAAGGCTCAACCACCGAACGGGTGCTTAAAAGCCGCCCTCTAAAAATGGTTAAGACAGCCATACTGGTACTGCGACAACAGGCACCTGGTAGGACAAAAGACGGAGTGGTTTCGCGTAAAATTAGCTCTAAATACAACAAAAAGAAGGAGCACAGCTCAAGGTTAATGATCGGCTGTTATGAAACCTTTCGTGTAAAATGTCTGATGGTGGATAATGCTAGCCCTCCTTAGTCAAAGTGCCGCGTCATTTTTAAAGGTTTTTGTCACTGCCATGCAAAGACGTTCCCATAAAATGTGCTGGGCAAAATTACGCCCCCTTATATGCGACGCATTAGCGAAACGACAAAACACAAAAGTCAGACACTGAACGGGAAGAAAACAGCAGGATTTTTTGCTTGTAAATCGAGGAGAATAGAAAATGTTTTCGCGAACTTTGGCGTTGGCTGCAGTTCAAGCCGACATGAGTGGTTTTCTATTTCTGACATTTTCTTAGACAAAGATTGCATACTTTCAGTTTACGTCTTCCTTTAGTGTGTGTGCGCGTGTGTGTACTGTGTCAAGTCAGTGCACGTTAAAGAACCCCACGTGGCCGAAATTTCCGGAGCCCTCCACTACGGAGTCCCTCATAGCCTGACTTGCTCTGGGACGTCAAACACTATAAACCAATCCAAACCTATAGTGTGTGTTTTACCCAGCGCAGTTAAACAAGTGAAACAAAACAACTCCGAAACTAATAATGATAACTTATAATGAATTCGGTCTTCTGAAGAAGGTTCCAAAGGCTTCTTCATAGGACTGAGGCAAAAAAAATTGTTTTAGTAAAAAAATTGCAGATTGCTTGAGTCGACGAGTCTTCGCATGAGCTAAGCTCGCACTTGAAATGGAGACACACTAATAATAACCTCAGGCAGTGTTGGAGCGGAAAAAGATGCACGTGGCAGCCTCTCATAGTTGGATACTTCGTACCCTATGCGTTTACTGCATTTCAAGACGAAGTTGCTTTTAGGCGAGAACGATTTCGGGGTCATATTTCATGGAAAGTTTATTCGCGTATTGTATCTTTTCTTCTGAAGATACACTTCTGTCCGCCGCATTCGTGGGTGTAGTTGCTATTCGAATCCAAAACTAAAACCACGGAGAGTCATTTTGATACGAGGCTCAAAAAGGGCCTAGGTGAACAAGTGAAAGCGAAATGGAATGCTGTGAAATGAACTTGGCAGAGGCCAGGAAAGCATCTGCGAAAGGTAGCCGCCCGAAACGATCTTTCGGTGCACTGCGTGCGATAAGTACCTGTCAGGAACGCGTGCAATATGAGGAGTCGTGTGAAAAAGAAATACATACGGGAAAAAGTAAACAAAGTTCAATGCCATTATCATTCGCGAGAATGCATTCGAAGCTGTCTTGTGGAAGATGAGACGTGGGCTGACTTTGAATAGCAGCGTTAGTGCGTTCGTTTGCTCTCACATCACATTACGCAAATTAAGATATACGAGATAAGCGCACAGAATAAATGAGTTGTGAGCGAAAGGGCGAGTCTCATGACAGCCGCTATCAACTTCCCTCTTAACCTAAAAGCCACCCCGGAACCTCAGATAGCTCCCTTTCTGAATGCATATTTCAGCGTGCACGAAGATAACATCAACACGGTTTACTTTTAAAGGGCACATTACAGGGACCGGTGGCCCAAATTGACGTCAGATGTACTCGGTTATCATTTCATTTGTGATTACCACCATTTCCCTTCATTACCGCGTCCTAATATATGAAAGCACATTCCTGCCAGGCTGCTTTTCCTTTTCTCACTTGGAAATTGCGGAAGTCTCACAGCATCATCCACAACACTTCCGGTGGCAAGGACCGCTTCATTCTTGTTTGCAGATGCACAGCTCTTTGGAAGAAAGAGAAAGAAAAACAAAGGTTGGCGAGTTCTAGCAGGTGTGATCCAGTCGGCTACCCTCCAGAGTTAATGGGGCTAGATGGAGGAAATAGTGATAAAGAAGAAAAGTTCACTTTGAAATAAGCACTTAGCGTCACGAAAGGGGCGGAAAGGCTGCGGATGACGTGATCTAAGTGTATCCCGAAATTCAACGCGCTTATGAATTGTCATTGTTCCTGAAGCACACGTTGGACGGAATTTCGAATCTATAGAAAAACTGAGAGGCATTCCTCCAGAGGCTTGAGAACCTCTGGTCATGAAAAGGCTTGAGAGCGTTATTTACCCTTTTTCTTCATAATAATGCGCAGGAATTAATGACGAAATAAAGTCGCTCAGTTGTGTCATGGATTAATCGCCTCTTCAACTGCTGGCGCTGTGTGCTGAAAACAGCCGCTCATCACGAAGCTGGCACGTTCAAGTTCATTATAATCGGGTGATGGTGAACTCTATTCATCATTGTATTTCATCCGCGAGGCTCCTGTAATAGTAGTTCCGGTGGCCATAAATAAAAAAAACTACTTAGTGGTCAACTTAGTGGCCTGAGGGTTCTTCACAGGTGGGTACCCTAGAGGGGCGCTAAGGTAGCATCCCGGAGTAACAAGGCAATGCCAATGAAAGCGAAATTCGCTGAATTTAAACCAGAGACATCGTGGTTCAGTCATCACTTTTCTAATTGGTTTGATTTGGTTTATGCGGGTGTAACGTTCTAAAGCAGCTCACGCTATGAGGAACGCCGTAGTGAAGGGCTCAGGAAATTTCGACCAGCTGCGTTTCTTTAACGTGTACTGACATCGCACAGTACACGGGCCTCTAGAATTTTGGCTCTATCGAAATTCGGCTCCCGAGGCCGGGATCGAACCCGCGTCTTTCGGGTCAGCAGCTGAGTGCCATAACCATTGAGCCACCGCGGCGGCCTGCTTTTCTAATTTCCTAGTAATAAGTAGCCATAGAAATCTTCACTTTCAGTCAAATATAAGTTTGACATCATAAAGCTCGAACAGTTACTTTCATACCTGAAGGGACGGCTTTATTTTTGGCACCTGAGACGTAACGAAGCCTGAGCTCGGCTTTCTCCTTGATATTGAAATAGTCTGTTCTGAGCCCTGCATATTCTGGATGAATTAAAGCCATAGTGTGTGGATTCGATAATATTGCTTTTACAACTGCACCGCACCGTTCCCCGCGTCGTCCTCACGATTTGGAATATGTGGGTATAATACACAATAATCATTTCTTTAGAGTTCTAACTCAGAGTCCGTGGTTTCTCTGATATGGGAATGTTGAAAACGCATTCTACAGTTTATCAGTGAGGCTTCAATTCGAATTAAGAAAATTCGCCTTCAGTCTATTTCTTTGTTCTGGGCGTTTTTGAGCTTTCCCGTACAAAAACGTCCTATGGGCGTCTGTGGAAATAGCTATATCCGTCTATGGCCTTTTATGAACGTATATAAGCACCCACAGAAGTGCTTATTGCCAGCTATTGAAAAATCTATGCCACTAAAGCTATAGCTTTGGAACCATACAACTGTCTTAAGCTCTCTATAGAAAAACATATCAGCCTGTACATACAGCTATAGGCAGAAATAGAAATGGTCTATAGCTACTTGGGCCAAAATCCTATAGCCGGCCATAAGACATTTTTGTATGGGTTGATAACAAACAAGGATAAAGCGATACCGTTGTTTCGGCAAAACCAAAACTACTGCTGACAGCTCCAGATCGCAAGATGACGATTTATAACTGCAACAACAGCGATTATTGCGGCCATTGTTTTTTTTAGTCACAGAAAGTGGCCCTGCCTTTAGTTTTGTGTTTTACTGCTGCATTACTCTACGACAGTGTAGACCTCCCGCACATTTAAAGAAAAACACGTAAAACCAATGAGCCCCCAGCTTTCAACTGGAGGCGAACTTCAAGAATGGAACAGCTGTTTAAAAGCGAAAGTATGTTTCCTTCCAAGTGAAAGTGTAAAAATAAATTATTACAAGTAGTTTCGCCTCCAGAATTTAATTGTAAGAACGTCACAAAACGCGCGAGCTGTAGAATCCTAAATCGCTACACGCCGTTTCACTGCATTCTACTTTGTGGACTACATAAATGCTCAACTATGCCGTAATAGAAAGAATGAGGGTTAAATGACAACCACGCATTTCTCGAGCTTATGTTATTGAGAAATATAAACGGTCCCAGCAGCATCCATATCATTTGCTTAAACTCCGAAAAGAACAAAGCTATTATATTTATGCGCATGTAATGTTATACCCTCTCCCGTCACCAAAATTAGAAAATTCTCACTTGCTTGAGAATTCCGCAAATGTTTTACAATAAAAGTAGATAGGGATGAGACCCAGCCTAGAGGAATATGTACAGAGAGCAGACGCTCAAAACCAAGAAGCTACACTATAAGAGTCTTTCGAGCGTGAAGCCTTGATAAATAAGCCGCTATTTTCGAGCGATTGCGGCTCGAGCCTCATTCGCGTGCCGAATACTAATTATACAGGCCAACCCGGCGACGCTCGTATTTAATTAACTTCGCCACGGTCGAGTGCGCGCATTCGCTTAGTGCCCATGTGGACAGAGAGGAAACGTGACTTTTTGTTTCACGACCATATTTTTGCCTAAAAAGCGCTTCGTCCACGACCGAGCCGTCAGGCGCAAGCACGCGAAATGTACAATCGCGAACACGGCATTTTGGGCAGCATAAATTAGGCCGAGCTTTAGAAGGAAGCATTCTGCTGCTTTCGTTTAAAAAGGCCGCACCAAATCTTGGGGACTAATGACACTCCGCCGCTTCCTGGTAGCGCTGTCGCAGCTTTCTGCGGGTGCTTGATTTTTGAACAGTAAATGAGCAGAAAAAAAAGACGACGATGTTAGCGATTGTACACTTGTTCTTCCTGTTGGTTCATTTCGTTTGGCTGATGGTAAAAACTATCACGCTTTTATCGTTGCTGCTGAGCTTTTTCCGCATTACTTCTTTTTCCCACTTCATATGGGCGGGGTTTTTATTTTTCTCTCTTTTATTTCTCGCTCTCAGATTCTATACCTGTTTTTATTTTTTATTCTTCATTCTCATCTTGCTCTTTCCGGTTCCTCGAAACCTTCCCTTTCTGTCCTGCGAGCTTCCGTTTTTGCTCTTTTAATCCCAGGTTGTTTAGAGTTTTATTCAATGCGCAATCCTGCCAAAATTGCCCACATGCGAGGCTTCAGGACTCTCTACATTATGGCTTTAAGGTACCGAATTTTACATGCCGTAGTTTATTTGACAGATTGCTGACGTCGCTGATAAACACATGTTGGCCGGTGCGCTCAAGTGTTCCTGATACACCCTGCGGGTGTTGTGGGTTTGCATGTTGGATATATTCACGCAAATTCAATCCTTTCCACTCGCTACAGCTACCGCCCCTTTCCTGCATCAGGAATGGAGGTTTTGTTTTTCCCGTAACGTTTTCATCCAGTGCATGCCACCCCTGTCGACGTATTACATGACTCTCCGTATTACACGAATTGCCAAGTCCACTTCCTCTTCTCGCTCTCAGCATTGATGTCATCAACTCAAGCTCCATCCCTAGCCCATTCTGCTTTCTTTCGTTATCTTAATGTTAACTCGGTCAATTTCCTTTACGCAGCTAGCTGCGTTTTCCGAAGTTTAATTTCAAGTGTTTCCTTTAGACTCGAAGTTTGTGCCTCCTAGGTGAGCACTGACAAGATACAGGGGATATATACTTGCATCTTGAGGGGCACGATGAGCAGCCATTTATGAGCTGCGAAAGCAATTGAAGTGACTTCCGTCCCGTTCTTGTTATCCAAGCCACTTCCCTATCTTTGTCCGGATCCGTAGTCACTAATTGTCTGATAAAAATATAAGTGCAAATACGCGCCAGTGTACTTTGAGATATTAGCGGATATTAAGCATTCTAAGGTGGTCAAAATTAATCCGCAGCCCTCCACTACAGCGCCTGTTTATCTCTTTCATATTTTACTCCCTCCTAGATTACTGCCGCCTAGGTGTGGTTGAGGTGTCCAGCGATAGTGAAACAGTTGCTGCAGCCCTACTTTCCTGATAACCAAATTTCATTTTAAAGCAGATTTTTTTAGTGAAATTGATCGAAATGCGTGCTTTATTAAATTTCCTTCACGCGAAGTTTACTCGAGGAATGTGTGCGAGCGTCTGGCCCGACCGTTGTTACTGTGGTTGTGGCGTATGCTGAATTTGTTGCCGTGCACTGCCACAAAGTAGCGTGGCTAGGCCTCCTGCAACAGTTCTCGAACTTTGCCCAGTGAGCGAGCGTATTGTTTTCCATGAAGTGCACTTGGGTGGGGACATGGGAAGGACCAAGGACGAGATGGACTGAACTAGTGAAGAGAGACATTTTGGAGAAAAATCGGTTGACAGACACAGCCCAGGTCACGAAGACGTACTGGAAATTCATTAGAAGCAGCGGCTGCTCGTAGCCACAGCGGCGAGGGTAATCACGTTTTCGAAATTATTAACGACCGGATACAAATCTAATTGCAACTAGACGCCTAAATCTACTAGCTAAAAATTAATTGTTAAAAATTAGTTAACCAGCTCTGTACTTAAGATGATTCACCGGTGTTATGGGGTCCGCCAATACTGGTAAAATACTATGCCGCAAGAGCCAAAATTTATGCCAATAAGCCTATTTCAGAAAATTTTTGAAAGTGTTTGCTGAAACGCCCAGTCCTATGCACTGTTCTTCGCTATCCTCCACATAGAGGCGAACACAACTACACCGACCCACTCACCACTTTGTTTGATACGCTTCAGCACCATAGACAAGAGGGTGGGAATTCGGCCTACCGACGACGGGGTTAAATAAGGTCCACGAAATTATTTGGCGTAGACTCGAAACCAACTCGTACTTATATCCCAGATTGCCACACTCATTCTACCCCGAAGAACACCAACTCAACTGTGCTCGTAGCACTACGACAGCAGACCTGTGCTCATGGTATGGGCCTGTCAAAACAACCCATGGCTGTCTAATATACCGTAGGTAATCAAACAACTCAGAGGTGGGAGAAGATGCTGACCAGCCTAGAACTACGGGTGCAGATGATGCTCAGCGACAGGGCCAAGGTTGCAGCTCAATCTAGTCGACTCTTGAGTACCCCCTCCCAATTATTTTCTGACTCAGTAAATTATGTTTATCATCATCTTCGTCGTATAGTGCAGTACTAGTGGTTTCATCTATCCAATTTCGCTGTTACGAAGTAACAATAGGAACAGAAATAACTCCCTTCTTGTGAAAGTTATGTGGAACTGTTCGAGTCGTCCGCCCAACAGCTTATAGTTAAATTGGTCAGCAAATTAGCGTAGCTGGCGCTAAAAGGATATTCACGGTGTCACGACAGATTACAAAACAGTGACGCCTGGTCTCCTTCCGTCACGCGTCCCGCAGCGGCGCCGTCATTCAACGGCTGTGTTGAACACAATTGAGCACTCGCACGTGCTGAAATCGACGAGGGATTCAAGCTTGTACCTTTGAGCGTTTGAGCGCAGGCCCTTTTCACCGCTGATGCTCCTAGTTACCAACGCCCAGCTGAAATGGCGACCACGCGTGTAATTGTTTCCTCAGTGACACACGGGCTCTGCTGCTGACACGTTAATCTCAGTCTCCGCGAAAGACTCTACTTAATTAGAGTTAATCAGTAAGCGCCTAGAGAGTATGTATGAGGCATGCCAAATGGTGGAATGCGCCGGACATATTTCGACTAAATGTAGTTATTTCACCTACACATATATTTAAAAGATATTAACTATTTTTAAGTATTTATTTTGTTTATTTTTATTTTTGGACTCAACTGAAATCAGGCTGCCGCATCTGGGATCAAACATGACACTGCGGGTCCTCCAGTGAAGCGCCATAGAGACAAAGCCACTGTGGTTGGTGAGAAAGCAGCCACTTAAAAATGCTCGCAGTCAGTTCGCCGCATAAACCTCCGTTACTCAGATCCTGCCTTCTGTCCAAGAACGCCACTCGGCATTGTGCAAGCACCTTACGCACTATTTATTCGGTGCAAGTTTTAGGACAAAAGTAGTGATCGTTTTAAAGATACACAATATCCTGCGCAAATTTAGTAACGGTGGAACTGCTTGTGGTAAGACGGCTGGCTCTCGATAAAAACCCCGAACTGCCCAATGTCCACGCATATTTAAGTAAACCTGATATTCCAGATACTGAAACCTGATGCTGCGCAATACACACAAGAAATTGGAGTCATTTACGCAAGCACATGGTGCAGAAAAAGAAAGCCCTGGCACTAATTTTGTTGCCAGGTGTTATGTACCTAAATCAATGAATAATTGCAATTCATTAAATTTCTCATAACGACTATGAGGTGCTTCACAGTTACTGACAAGTAAAGGTGCTGACAGTGCGATATGACGCCCGAAAATGACATCGCTTTTGTAGAGCGCAAAAGGGTTGTTTTTACACAGTTGCCAGTTGAAGAGTTCAGTGCCATTTCAGATAAGCTCTCCTGTTTTTTTTTTAAATTAAAAGCAGTAAATCATATAGAGGGAGAGTCATTTTCTAAATGTAAATAGCTTAAGGACACAGCGCCTTACATAAAATTGCGCAAGTGTGTGCTTCATGGCGCAGCAAAAGTCGTGTTCACCAGAGAAATGGGGCCGTCATCAGTCACCAAAGAGCGTCGAGCCGTGAGCTCTTCACTCATTCACAGCGTCCGAGCCCGATTTCGTCCTTACACGAAAGCAAACATTCTCGACAGGGCCACGGATTAAGACGCCTCTCAGTTCGCGCCCCCTTTCATGATGTACGCTGCGAGCCAGCCTTAAATCCATCAAACGCCAGCGCACAAACGCGGCTGGACGAGTGTAACACCATCGATCCACGGCGTTTATATCTCACCGCTGCGAAGGAGGCGGGGGGGGGGGGGGGGGGGTCCCCTCCGCGAATGGGAGTGTAGAAGAGCATTTCGCATTTTCAACCTTGCCCTTCATTCCGTTTCGTTTGACAGATTCGAATGGCTATGCGTCCCGGCAACACGGAAATTCGTTTATGCGCATACTGCCTGCGCCGCTTGAAAACCGTGAACGCGGTGCGAGAGCTTTCAATCTTGCTTCAACTCCGGGAGCCGCCTGCTGACAATGCAGCGGCAACCGTGCTCACACAAAGACGCTCAGGGGGTGGTCTGAAACGGTGGGGCGGAGGTGGCATGGCATAGAAGCGCTGGTGTGGCGTTAGTGCCTGCGTCTGTTTGTATCTGTGTGTGCGTGTTTGAGTGGTGGAAGGCGGATTGCGTTTGAGGTGGATTGCGAGCGGGGCTTACTCGGCACCTCCAGGCGCGAGCTCTCTCTTTCCAATCGGAGAATGCTGAGTGTGCGGCCCGGTCTGCGGTTCTCGCGCGCCGTGCCGCTCGCAATTGCAGCCAAGCTTTTAATTTCGGCTCGAGCTGTCATTCACGGCTGCACCGGATGGTTTTCGGCGCTAGTGGCGGTCGAGAACAATGGCGAGAAGCTCGGTTTAAAAACGGGTCTGCGCTCACGGCATACTTAAAACGGCGCTCCCCATTTTCACTGAAATTGTGTGCAAAGATTGTCCGAGCCGCCAGTTTTGATAGCTCATATCGCACAAACAGAAAAGCGGGCGAGGAATTACAGTTTCAGCTAGTCAAATAAGAGCGGAATCTATATCGGCCACAGAAGCCTATAGATGAGATTCGCTTAATGCAAAAAAGCGCTAAAATAGTAGTAAAATACTACAACAAAAACATTTTGCTTTCACTGCAGGGCCAGAAAATGGGGCACGCAGAAAAAGAGGTCATTATTCTGGCGATGTGTCAAATCCTTTTTGCTGTTTTTGTTTGTTTTTTAAGCATATGTCTTAGATTAATATAATCAAAGGCCTGTGCTGCTGTCTGCTGTAATAGAGGCGAAATTTTATTTGCTTGTTCTCAACTTCTGCATCACTTTTTAATGATAAAAATATTTTTTATATAATAGATTCAGCGTCTCATAGGCGAGGCCAGCGTATTAAAATAAAATCTTATTTGCGTACGGTCTTTGCATATTAAAGCGAACATATCAGTTCACTTGCCTTCTCTGATTTTTCTCCCTTAGAATATTCTGAGGGTGCGTTTAACCCTTGTTTCGTGAGCATGCTACTCCTTCTAAATAAAAGCTTATCTTTCGCTCTCGGTACAAAGCATGTGGACGTTCTTGATTCACTTGGTGCTAACCACAAATCCTCAAAGGCAGTGTGGTTCTATTTTAGCCTTATTCAAAGCACGAACATCAAACTTAGCGCTAGAATTGAAAACAATGTACCAGGTGTTTCGGCGAAGGTGAACCAAAATTTGTATAAAAAGCTTTTTGAGGTATGAAGGTTCTTTGTGCAGCTCAATAACACGCGCCTTGGCGGACATCAGAAAACATGTAAATAATGTTAACTTGTTAGCCGCTCAACTAATTTCTGATAATTAACTTTTTAACAACCTCAGTTAGACTACTGGTTGCAATTAGACTTTTAGCCGGTTGTTAGTAATAGCCATATCAGTTTCTAGAATTTCGAAAACGCGATTACCCTCGGCGCTGTGGCTCAACAAAATTGGGCTACATTGTGCCGCAGAAGCAGCCTTCATACCTGACGAAGCCTATTTTCAAAAACTTTGGTTCATGTTCAGTGAAACACCTAGTATTTCTGGAGTGCATATTGCAGTAGAACCTTCAAGAATTTTTTTTATTTATGACTTCGCGTAACAAAATGATGTATCAATAAGCCATGGTGTTTTTCATACAGTTGTAACGCATGGGGTGAGCTTTACTTGTAGAAAACTATTATGCATCCAGTTATAAGAATGTCGGAAGTATATTTTGTTAATTTTTCATTCCGCGTTAGTTCTGGACAATAATCAACACATTTTGACAGCTTTCTTCTAAAGAGAGTGGGACGTTTTATGTTGGATTGTGGATAACTTATGCCTCTTGAAAATTCCGCTTGCCATACAAAAAGAGGATATTTTGGGCCTTACATATCTTCGTTAAAACTACTGCATTTCGCCACTGTCAAACCTGTAGCATCTATTGCTCCTACAGTCAAAATTAAGAAGTGTTCACCACCACAGTGTCTAAATGGCTCGCTGATTGTCGTAAAGTTTTCCGTTTTGTCTTGATTACTCGAGATATACTAGACATACAATACAGTATTCTAAGATCAAAATCAATACTTTTATTCCAAACGAAACATTCATGGCGGCACAGAGAGATGCGGTTTAGCTTGACAGGAGCTAATGGCTGCGAAAAAAGTAAATGTTCAGAAGACTGATCGGCACGCTTTTGTGTAAAATTGCTACAGAGGTGTACCATTGACTAGTGCCTTCACACGGAAGACACCAAGGTTTAAAATTAGTGTATTTTATGCGCGAAGATCTGGGCTAAACTACAGTCGATCAGTCGACAAGTTACCTATTGTAAGGTAACTTAAGATAAAAAATCAATTGCAGTCACGTGGTACAAAGTTATACAATCTTATTTCTCATCTCCCGGATTAGCGTGGTACAATAACACTGTCGAGAGGATGGTTCTACTGGAACAAAAGGAAGATGGTCGCCTCCGTGGAAGCGTGCACAAGAGAGCAGCAGCATGCGATAATTTGTTTACTGACAAGTGAGGCTCAAAACTCAGCTTGTATACATCAAAATGTGAAGGCATGGCAATTGAGTGTCTGTGTATGTTTCTTGCGCACTTTGAAGAGTGGTAGAAAAACTTCAAAAGTTGAACGTGAGCACTGGCTGATACAACACGCTCCGCCGCACGCCGCCGCACTGGGACTTATGGCTGCCGTTATGGCTGCCGTGGAAACGCTCACCCAGACGTCTGGCCTTTACCTATCGACTACGCGACGCAAGCATTTACGGATAGGTATTATGTGGCGCATCAGATAATCTGGAAGAAATTGCACTAAAGCAGAGTTTCCGTTCAGTGGCTGCCTAAACAACAAACTACCAATAAAGGCAACCTATATGGCCGCGTGCGAGCCAGAGTTCAGCCGGCGAATAAATGAACAAGCAAGGAGTGGCAGCACCCATCGTCGCTGAAACTGAAGATTTTAACCACACTTTGACTGGAAAATTGATACTAACACTGTTATGGCACAGTAGATGGCCAGTCCTCGTGCATTGTTCGCCATGAGACTCACTGTGAGCAGTGATTCGTACTGCGACATTCTCGACGACCACCTGGAACCTCGAATAAACTCAAAACACCGCGGCTTCGTGACTTGTGATGCCCTGCCATAGCATCAAAATAGAAGGCGACACACAGCTCCTACCTTAACTGCGCAGAGGTTCATAACTTTTCTTTGGGCAGGGCCACCTTCCAAAACTCGCTTATTTGTTCAATCTCACTCGATGGTGCGTGGTAAGCGTACACGCATGCCTTTACCGGAACCAAAGCATCGCTGAAGCAGTAGTGTACGTGTGCTGAACGCGTTTTGTGCGTATTTGGGACGATGGAAGGCTCTTCAGCGTAACTCAGCATTTATTGTTAAGAAAAAAATATATTAACGCGACTTTTTAACTCAGGAAAGACACAGTAGGGCAGTAGGCGAACACAGACGTAGTGAGGGAACAGGACAAGAGCTTTCCTTAACACGTCCGTGTTCGCGATTTGCGCTACTGTGTCTTTCCTGAATATGCACCAACATGCCCAACTACAAGTGCTTCTCAGTTATAAGACTTTTTAACTGTGCCTTGTATATTCCGCCAGAAACAAAAATTTTCAACAAGAAAGATCTGTCTCGACATCAATGATTGAAAAACAGCTCGTGTTTGTGGCGAGGATACATGGATGATGGTTACAATACTGTTTGACTTCTGTACTCTTTGCAGCCCTCAGTATTCCAGTAAAAAAACATTGCAGCCAATTCGAGATTAGTAGACAGCCTCATAAAGGCGAGTCTCCAAACATTCACCAGAATAAAAGTTTATGGCAATGAACTGGTTTGATGAGGAGGAAATGAGGTAATATTTTTCTTTCAGTGGTCATTCTATTCTAATTTTGATTCTATTTCAATTTCGATTCACTTCCTGTTCTGATTCATTTGCTTTCACTCACCAGTCTATTCCACTTCTAATTTTTAAAAATTCTCATTATACTCCAGATCTGGTTCTATTCTGGTTGTGATTCTATTCGTACCCACTTATATATTGTACCTAATGGCTTCTTTTATTAATTTCGATTCAGTCAATCTTCCTCCCGCCTCTGCCTCCTTTCTTCGACAAGTGAATACGGGGAGGGGAACAAAGAAAAAGAGACGGTTGGTAGGTGGCAGGTGGAGAGAAGGAGGAACCCAAAACCACCGCCTGCCACCTTCCAGTCTTCCATCTGCCACTGTCGCTTGGTGCAGGCTTCGCCCAAACGCTTCATGACACCCATAATGCTATTGCCATGGTGTGCTATTTTGTCAAAAAGATATCAAAAAGATGTTAGAAACATGTAAAAAGGCAAAGAACGGTGTCGTTCAGCGCTTTTAATCTTTCGACCTCAGTTGAATTCATACTTTTCCGCATTACTTAAAAAGAGATACTTTTTATCGCTTTTCCTTTGCAGTAAAAGCAGGATCAAAAAATAGTGCGGATAAGGATCCAAATATAATAAAAAAGCGCGTGAATGCGGTATTTCTTCTTTGTATGAGTATTCAAGAATCGTCAGATGATTATTTGTATACACTAATCCACTGAAACCGTTCGATAAACCACCTCAGTTGCTTACGAAACAAGAAAATATCCTAGTCGGTGTTGGTTAAGTAATTAATAGTCGTTCTTATTTGTTATAAGGCCAGGAGTTATCACGTGCGTTAAGTAGCGCAGTTGTTAAATATTCCATAATCAGCAGAAAACAGCCTACAAACAAAGACATTTATCTCTGCTGTGCCTTCATCGTGCTTGCGGATTAACAATCATACATGCGGTGATGAATTATCAGCAAAATTTTAAAAAGATAAATGCATTCCTGTCTCCTTCACCTAAAACTGAATGCTGTTTTTTGAGGAGAAAATAACGAGCAAAAAAAAATTCCGCCATCGGTTTGCCCTGGTACGGACAACTCCATCAAAAAATGAGTAAGCAACGTTTTACATGTCGAGCGTACAGCATTGCGGCTATCAAACCAAGCGGATTCAATTGATGCCCCAAATCAAACAGACGCTCAGAATTTATTCTTCCCCAGCACGAGTGTACGAGAAGGTTCATAAAATATTGCCGTTGTGATCCGCCACCCCGCGACCACATGTCTGCAATCATTTGTGTCTCGATCGCAAGAAGATAGAGGAAATGTTTGTATGGATCAAAGAGCACAGTTTCAGATCTAAATCGTTTCGGATATTGTATTTTCATCCCAGCTCTCGATTTTTGCAGCGCTTTTCGTGCGGAAGCATCTTTGAATCGTGAATTTCTCAGTATAGATGCTGTGTTGCGCTGAATTGCCGCATTTTGCTATCAGAACTCACAGAACGCCTGTCCATAATCAAGTCATAAAAAAGAATGAGATTCAGGCAAAGAACAAAAAAATAGTAATGCTTCCAATCATCTAAACATATTTGTTCATACTGCCACTAACGCGAACCCTACAGTAATGACGGGACGAAGAAGCTGGAAATACCACGAAAAAAATAATAAAAAGCGAGAGGAGGGGGAAGGGGTTGATGGGGCAGGAAAGCAAGGCTCACGGAGGCGGAAGTCTGGGCTTAAGGGGACGTGATTTATGAGATTTCTCTCTGAGAGAAATCAGAAGAAAAAAACTGAGCACCGAAAAGTAATCGGGCGAACGTTCTCTCGGCGCTCAAGGAGAAATGCTTGAGCGCAGTTCACGTGCGACGGTGTAATGCAACGTGCTCAGATACCCGGACGCAGAATGGGCTGCTTCTTCACGGTGAGCCCGGGAATCGACCTGCCTCGGAGATTCAGCGAAGCTTTCGCAAAAAAAGAAAAGAGCGGGAAAGAAAGTGCGCATCAGGATAAGGAAAATGTTGCTGGTTGGCAATCTCACCCGAAGATAGTTGATGTACTAGGATAGCCTGTTGTTCCCCTCCGGTTGTCTGCTGACGCAGGAGAAGCATTTTTTTTTTTGCGGTGGCGCGCTCCACAACTTGATTTCTCTTCTGCTTCATTTTGACAACAAGCTATGTACGCTGTCGGACGTGCTTTTTGAAGGAGCGGTGGCTGCCACCGTAAGTTCAGTTCACCATCTGTTGAGTAAAAACGAATGATGATTGCTGGCGAAAGGAAGGTTTTCCTTGCTTCTTCGACGTCCTTACAACCATTTCTTCAGCCGCGACCATACCCTGCGATGTACTTTTGAAAACATTTCCATGTCGTTTAAGACACCCTTTGTATTCGACCTTTGCTTTCTAGATCACCCCGGGAGCAATTGGCTTTGGACATAGGGCTGCATTGTGTGGAAAATTGCAAACGGCCCACGATACTGTATGACTACGTTTAAAGCCAATGTCGACTCAAAGCTGCTGATGGGGCCTGGCGCCTTTGCGTGTGTATGCGGTAGGGGCTCTGCTGTCTCTCTTCATTGATATTATTCACAAGCCATGTGCGGAATAAGTAGCTGTGCGATGCGTCACAGGGCAACGCTGTTTCATCAAATTTCAACAAACACCTTCTGGCATTCAGTAAGCGGTCTCTAACGGCACCTCATTATTAATCACATGCAAAGTCAGATACTCAGTGCGACTATGCACTTTAGTAATAAAGTTGAAAATTACAATCAATGCTTTCCTGTACCAGTCACTGTTAACCATTCCAGTTCAATTACTGGTATTCATGCCATTTCAACATTTTTCTGCCGTGCCGGAAAGAAAAGGAAATGAGGCCCAACGAGCGTTGTTATTTTATCCGCGTACACTATAGTGGCCTTGCTGAAAATCCGTACAAACTTGAATTGATTTGATCTCCCATTGCTGATCCTATCATAGATTATCTAGTCATCCATCACTCTACATATCACTTGACGGGCATAAACTAAAAAGCCATGTGGTTGAAACTGCAAAGGGCACAAAAAGTATGTGCATGCAATCCCGCCATTCGTAAAATGATGTCGATTAATAATAAGTGTAAACTACAGTGGCGAAAAAAAAGAGGGTTCTGACATTCATTGCTTATAGACAGTTAATAATTTCTTCCTGCAAAATTTCTTACCAAATAAGCGATCTCGACGGTTGGCTTCTTCGGGCGTTCTTCTGTCGTTTTTGGATCAATTATTTCAGTTTCGTAGTTCATAAGACCTTAGTACTCAAAGCTGAGAAACAGATCCGTTAATTAGTGAATACGTTAATAGTAAGCCTTTTGTTATATCTTTCCTGAAGAAAAATATTATGGTGCATTACAAACTTTAGTACCATGTTTGATGCTGCCGAGAGCACTCGACGCAGAGCACAGAGAAATGAAGCGTGTCTATACAGAATGCAGATGCGTAAGCATGCGTGCTTCCCGGTTGTAATGCATAGCAGCTAGGCTCCTATTTACCCAGGCAACTCATATCCGTAAGTATTAATGAAACTACTCTTTTAAGTGGCGTTTAATGGGGAGAAAATTCTTTGCGATTGCAAGATCCGTGGTGTCTGATCTTAATTCGGTTTATCTTCTAAGTTTCCATCGTGATTCCTTTCTATGAATTTTGTCCATTTTACACAGTCCACAGTGAGCCGTGGCAGTGAATGTTCTGCCACTCGTTACAGAAAATGTGAAATGTCGCCCATAAGCAGGAATGTGATGTGAATGCCGCCACTCTAGAAGGTATGAATTGAACCCGTCGAAGATGCTTTCAGAAACGATCTTATTGCACATAACCGGAGCGGTATCCCATCCGTACGGTGCAACCCGAACACCAGCGGCTCAAGTGTCGTCGAGGCGGACAGCGTCGGTGCGCGGAGGCGAACATTGTACCCACCGCGGCACGTGCGCTTGCTTGCAGGGGGTCCTGGGGCGACTATCCATCTATAGGACCGGTTAGAGAAGCTCGATTCTGGTCGATTCGCGATCCCTCGATTTCCTGTTGTTTTTTTCTTTTTTTTTCGTTCTACATAGCGACCCAACAGCGCCCGTTTCGCTAGGCCTGCGCGAGCCAGACTCAGGCATCATTTATCAGAGCCGTCTTTTCTTCCCTCTCCGTTGTTCCCACTCGCCGCGTCAATTACCTCGGCCGGCGATCTACGAATTCGTTGCAGCCCCAGCGGCGGCAGCAGCAGCCATCTTGATCATCGTCAACCGATCCCCTCCTTCCCTTCGTCCCCCCCCCCCCCCCCTCCTTTTTTTCCTCAATTACCTCCTCCCTTGCTCCGCTCGCCTCCGTGCGTATCAGCTGTCTCCGCCTGCATTATATAACGCGACTTGCTATCCATTTCCGTTTCATAAACATAATATACGAGAACCGCTCGATTCGGCTCCTCTGGTTTCTGTTCTCGGTGTTTTGCGCAATTCTCAGTGAGGCGGACGTTACGAAACGGAGCGTTTATTTCAGCACCACCGATCGAATTCCATCGACTATGATCCTACACGTAGCTTTGATTCCTCTCTTATTTTTATCCTCTTACACGTGCTCTGTATAGCCGGTTGTAGCAGCGTCCCTCACCTGCTTTTTTCGAGAGGCCAATTGTGCCTCCGATGCTCTTAAGAAGAAACCGTCTCGTGCGTGCGGAAATAAGAAGCACGCTGAGAAATGCTTCCAGGAAGTCAGATAACTGAAGGCAGTACGAAGACGCAAATAGGCCATGTCCTTCAACCTGTAAAAACTAAACTGGCTTTGTATATTTTCAAAGTCGTCTCGACAGTAGTCTCAATAACTTCTCCAGCTAAGTATAAGTAGTTCTTTCCCTTTTCACTGTCTGGGGCAGATTTCAAACTCGGCGCATGAGTCTTCTAGCGTGCTCGGTGAAACGTTTTATGCGAGTGATCGAAAAAAAAGTTTGTAAATAATCTTCGCATTCTCAAGGCTGCTTGTTACGTCGCTTCGTTGCGCACAGGCGACAGTCAAAAAAGAAAGAAAGGCACTAGGTTGTTATTGTGTAAATCTTTATCTGTTTCTTGCTTCTAGCGCCGTGATTTTCAGTGCAGACTATAAAGCGTCAGTCGAGAAATAAACCGTGCATCTATCTGGTTGGTTTCTTGCTTATAAGGCTTAAGGTCCCAAAGCTACTCAGGTTTTGAGAGATCCCAATATGAGGAACAACCGCCTGTGGTTCTTTTGCATGCGTTAACGCAGCACATTGCATGGGTCTCGAGCATTTCGCCTCCACGGGAATGCGACTGTGTCAGCCGGGAACGAACCTGCGTCTAAGAGTCAGCAGCCGAGCACTATAACAACTGAGCCACCGTGGCAGCTTACTCGCTTATCTGTAGAGTTAGAAGGCAGTATATTTTTCTTTAAGGAGAGACTCGCTGCTTTGCTCTTAGGTTCGTACCATTCTTAGGAGAGCAGCGCCTTTCTGGATTGCTGTTCTGATTAGCTATCTTTTGTCGTTTATACCGATGGCAAGAGGCCAATCACTTTACAATCTTAGCAAAATTATGTACATATGTCTGCCGGCGTAAGCCGGTGAAATAAATTAAAAGCTTCAAAGGTGGGCTGGCTGGGAAGGAGGACATATAGCAAGAACGAAAGGCCAGAGTAATATGATTTATGGTTTATGGTCTATGGGGGATTTAACGTCCCAAAGCGACTCAGGCTATGAGGGACGCAGTAGTGAAGGGCTCCGGAAATTTCGACCACCTGGGGTTCTTTTACGTGCGCTGACATGGCACAGCACACGGGCCTCTAGAATTTTGCCTCCATCAAAATTCGACCACCGCGGCCGGGATCGAACCCGCGTCTTTCGGGCCGGCAGCCGAGCGCCATAACCACTCAGCCACCACGGCGGCTAGAGTACTGTGAGGAGTTATGATAAGACGAGTAGTTAAACACTCATCCCCGCCAGGGCTTTCAAAAAATGAATGTTCTCTGAATTATCAATACCTTATAAACAGTCTCCAATACCATGCCCCCTACTATCGTCTAACGCAAACAGAATCCAAACAACTGGATGTTCTCTCCCGCACAGCCGTCTAAAGGACGCCGGAACGCTCGTCTACTCAGCATCCAGCAGGTTGCTGCAGCTGGGAATCCACAATACAGTCCACGAGCTTATCGAAGCCCATAAAAACAACCAGCTTGGAAAACTTCAACGCACCCTTGAGGACAGACATGTAGTACTGCAGCAACATGGCCTGCGGTTATGGATCCTGTGAAAAAGAAAGAGCCCTCTGCCTGTACAGGCGCCTCAACACACCTTGCAGCAATGACAAAGACGACAGTGGTGGCAGATCATAAGGATGACAGTCGCCGCAGCACCATTACGCATTGGATATAGCGTAGGGGCTCAAATGTCCCGGACTTGCAAACAGCCTGCCACCGCTACGCATAGGCACTTACCTCCTCTATCACGCATAGCGTCCTACATAGTAACCGTAAAATCCCGAAAACCAGCGTCATGTGAACACCTGGGCTTGTGTGTCTCCCTGGAAATGAACGGTTTGCGACAGCCTGTGGACTTATTCTCTTGGTACATTGGAAAGCAATCTCAACCTAGAAGTAAAGGCCATTCCACTTGTCCTTTCGGACATACTCGAACATTGCCGACGGTCCTCCAGAATATACTCGCCACCTCAAGAAGAAATTTGTCGAGAGGAGGCGGCTTTCTGACGCTGACTCCATAAAAACTCTTCGGTGATGCTGGGTGGTTGGTTTGAACGTGATAGCCGCAAAACACTACTAATATCTGAGGTTGACAAACTAAGCTTCCTTATATACGAGGTGGTAGCCTCAGGTTTTCATTTTCCGAGGTAAACACACAAAGCTCGTTACATCCGAAGTCCAAAGTTTTCTACGTCTGACGTAACACATAAGGTTCGTAACTTCAAAACCCACCTGACTTGGGCAGGCGGCTACCTCGGACTGCCCACCATGACAGGTGAGGCACCTGCTTCTGGCTACTGACAGACACCTGTCGCCATTCCCATACCCATTGCCGCTTCCACTGACCCCTATAAATCTAACGCATTAATAACATATTCTGCCGCCTTGCGTTCCGGAATACCTTTTATTCCACACGCTACCCTTTGAATTCCTCTTTTTGTGGCGCACTTCCCAGAGCCCTCTTTTGTTCCACATGAGAACGCAAATGCCTATTTCTCGTCAGTGAAATCCCACATGAAATTCTCCAAAATCTTCCGTCCACCACCAACCCCACTCTCATCATTCAGAAGGCCTCCACACACTACCCGCTCACATTTTGCTTTCCGCACATTTTCACTGTCCAGAGGCCATCAGCCAGCACCAACAAACCCCCACCCAACCTACAGAAGCCCCAGCCTGCACCAACTACACAGATTACACCCCCAAAAGGCCTCAACCCCACGACAGTCCTACGCAGCACTCGAACAAAACTTCGACGGCGAAATACAATTCACGGACTCAACGATAAGGCTGTCATTGTAGAAATAAAATTAGCAACCTGTACTGCTAACTTAGATTGGTGTCACCTAATCGGTTAATCGCACGTGCATTTTGTTTAGTACTGCGAAAACACAATTATTTTTCTAACCTAGAAAATGGTAGTGTGTGGTGACGTCTATGAAGTCAGTCACGTGATGCGGGAAATAGAGGGAAACAAATGAAGCTTTAAATCAGGTTGGCCTTGGCCAATCTGGAGAAAAAATGTCTGGCAGTTTGGCATTGCTAGGCACAAAATACTGTGCTACAGCACTTCTTTGCAGGTTCATACTACCGCTTCGTACCTGAAAGAGCGATTGAGGTATCTGCAGAGCCAGGGAACCAGTTATTTGTTGCTTCTTCAACTTTTTCATCGCCAATACCAAGTTATCCAATTACGCCGGAGTCCTATGCTCTCACATATCTCGGTGGACACCTGAACCGCGCCGTAAGGGAAGGGATAAAGGAGGGAGTGGGAGAAGAAAGCAAGAAAGGGGTGCCGTAGTGGAGGGCTCCGGGATAATTTAGACCACCTGGGGATCTTTAAACAAGCTTTCAGGTAAGTGGCGTTGGTATCCACCTGGATGTACCTACTTTCGCTAAATATTTCTTTCGGCTACTGATTCAGAGTTCCCGGGTTTCAACCCTCCCACGGCGGACGCGTTTCGGTGCAGGCGAAAGGCAAAGAGGCCCGTGTGCTGCGCGATGCCAGTGCATGGTAAAAGTCCCCAGGCGGTGGAAATTATTCTGGAGCCCTCTACTACGACACCTCTTTTTCTTCTGTTCCCACCTTCCTCCCATCCCTTACAGCGTGGTTCAGGTCGAAATTATTCCGGAGCCCTCCACTACGGCACCTCTTCTTCCTTTTTTCTTTCACTCCCTCCTTTATCCCTTCCCTCACGGCGCGGTTCAGGTGTCCAACGATATATGAGACAGATACTGCGCCATTTCCTTTCCCCTAAAACCAATTATTATTATTATTATTATTATTATTATTATTAAGTCTCCGCCTATATGTGAGACAATTACTGCGGCATTGCCTTTCCTCAAAAACCAGTTTTTTTATATTTCTTGGTTAGCAATGCTAAACCGCAAGTAATTTTTTTGACGTGCTGCCACACGCGAGATAAAAAGCGAGAGAGCGCAGTATAAGTTGTGACGTTTCATAAGATTTGCCCGCGCCATTTTCGGTGGCGTAGCGATCGTGTGTAAACCGATTTTTTTAGAGAACATTTACGACACAGTTGGAGGAAGCGCGAACAAGGGCCGGAATGACGGCGAGCATCTCAAGCTTGACTCTGCAGGCGAGCTCTCTGAGCAGTACAGAAAAGTTTGCCCTGTCAATAAGAGCAGGCACTGGCGCCACGCTGCCACTTGTATCGCTGTTCGATATTTGCAGCGACTAAAACGAATTGCATCGTGGAATAGTCTGGTCAGACCAGTCCAGGGTGCCTTGAACAAGTAATCTGAAGTGCCCGGTCGTTAGCATTCGTCTTCTCGTTGTGACAGCTTCCCCGGCGGTTCTTAAAAATTGCAATTTATTATCCCCCCTCTCCCACGCGCTGTTGCCGCTGTTGCAAACATCGAGATCACCCTTTTATTATTATATATAATTAGTGCTTTGCATGGCAAATTTAGTATGCTGCGCAATGGCACTTAATTTCGGACGAACGGCCACTAATGTGATGTTTTTGTTCTAATCCTGTTTCACGGCTAGACTATCACCAATGACGTGAGAAGATCATAAAATTGAATTCGGTATGCATAATTCGTGCAAATTTTAAGTCTAACGAAATAAGTAAATGTGCGCAGAAGTCGTTTGAGATTGGATCGAATATTTACCGAAAACTTTTTTCGAAAAGTAAAAGAGAAAACGAGGGGAACACTTAAGCTTCGCCTTAAAAGTGCTCTAAAGAGGAATCTGAACTCGACTTTTTACCGCGGGAATTCTATCTACACGTTCCAGGCATTCTTAGAAACTTCGAATTATGGCCCTGTGTGGCCTATTGCCGTAATTAATCCGGAATAAATGTCCCGGCTCCCGTATTTCGTTTTTGAAATCAACGTGGTAGGTAGGAGGAGTCAACCAACGCGTCAGCCAGTCCCGTGGCGGCTTTCCGCTTTGCCATCGGCGGAGTGATACGTAAATCCAAGACTGCACGTGTATTTCTATTTACTGGGGCATAATTTGCGGCTATATTGTCCGTGACTGAAACTGTTTATGCACAGAAACCTAGAAAACAAGATAAAAGCGAAAGCGAAGCCGCCACGAGACTGGCTGAAAAGCATACACGCGTTGGTTCACTCCGCCTACCTACCACATTGAGTTAAAAAAAAAAAAAGTGGGAGCCGGGACAATACTCGGCTCACGTTTCGCATTTTCCCCATCAATCTTTCATTTTGTTGGACACAAAGAACACGCAGACCACGCCGCTTCACTTTGAATACAAAAGCCAGGACAGTGGTTAGGGCGCTCGACTACTGATCCGGAGTTCCCGGGTTCGAACCCGACCGCGGCGGCTGCGTTTTTATGGAGGAAAAACGCTAAGGCGCCCGTGTGCTGTGCGATGTCAGTGCACGTTAAAGATCCCCAGGTGGTCGAAATTGTTCCGGAGCCCTCCACTACGGCACCTCTCTCTTCCTTTCTTCTTTCACTCCCTCCTTTATCCCTTTCCTTACGGCGCGGTTCAGGTGTCCAACGATATATGAGACAAATACTGCACCATTTCCTTTCCTCAAAAAACTAATTATTATTATTATTATTATTAATATTATTATTATTATTATTATTATTATTATTATTATTATTATTATTATTATTATTATTATTATTATTATTATTATTATTATTATTATTATTATTATTATTATTATTATTATTATTATTATTATTATTATTCCAACTGGTCCCCACGTGCGTCAGGAAATGCAGTGAAAAGGTAAGAGCTTAGCAGAAATAGCCAAGACGGGTCGCTTTATAACCCCTCTAAGGTCTCTTTCAAAGAGAACTGATTATTAATCCTCTTTAACGTTGGTCACAATGGCGGTGCAAATGGGTTCAGTTTGGCAGAGAGAAGGAATCTACGCAAGTGATTATCGCACAACGCCTAAGCATTCAGTTGCCAAGAAATATTCGATGTTAACAAATATCAGCTCTAAGCGTTCTATTTATATGCAAAACTTTGTGTTCGTATATCTGTTACAGACAAAAAAATGTATATTTTTTTACACAACACAAATAACATTGCACCAACATGCTCAAAATCACTGCAATAAATTCTTATTACTGTTTAATAAAGGCCAAATTAATAAGAAACAATCCAAACATCTTCATTCACAGTGTCCAAGTTTGTAGCACGAAAAATGCACCACGCAGAGTTGGGAAAATGCAAACCCCGCTGAAACTTTGCCTGCTTTAGATGCGCAGTCTATGCCCAGCCTCATTTAGCCAGCAGGTAACAACGGTAAGAACGGCAGTTATTTTTGGTGCGAACGAAGCCCTTGAGAGCAAGCCGCTGTGCAGTAGAAGCATGCTTGCACTTTATCTGCGGGTACTTAGGAGCATAACTTTCAAGTAGAAAACAGCGATGTTGTCAGCTAAATTATCGAATATCATAAAACGTGTTTGGTCGTGCCTCGTGGAAAAGGACGCAGGTGAAACCCTTCCTGTGACGTCATCATACGTAAAAGGAGTCACCCGCAAAACAGTGAGTGCTCATAGACAGAGATGGGCAAATGCCCTCATTTTTGCTTTTCCTCACTCACCCTCACTTTTGAATCGATGCCCCCCTCACCCTCGCCCTCATTTTGAAAAGTTATTCTGCCCTCTTTCTCCTTCATCCTCTGTTCGAAAAATTTGCTGGCCCTCGCCCTCGCCCTGACTGACAGTCGTTTTAAAACTCGAGCTATTTTCTGTAGTCGGCAACTTCTTACGATATTACTGAGTAACAAACATATAGGAGAAGCCCTCGAGGCACTATTGACCAGGTGCTAGATGCTTATGTTGTGTATGTGCATGTACGTGTGCGTGCGTTGCTTGAGTTAATACGCGAGACAAAACCGAGAGTTACGAATTGAGCCCGAAAATATCACTCTGCCTTTAGTTCTGACCACCAATGCATGCATACATGCGCCCTGCACTTATCACATTTCATTGTTATCTAATGCGCGGCTAAATTGAGTCAGCGCACTTATGTATCCGTGCACAAAAAGTCATGTACGCCAAGAATATCTAGAAAACAATGCAGTAGCGTTTACCACCACAGTTACAATAAGTGCTAAGCGTCTAATGACGCTTCCACGCGCACGGATGGATGATGCTGAAGACTACGCTTTCAAACTACAGCGTGAGAGACTGGCAGTTTCACAGGCGTGAACGCGGGTACCTGTCGAAGACGACGACATTGCAAGCACAGCTCGAAAATTTGGAAGTTCGTACAGGCAGGATGATAAGATTTCTCTCAACTGATTGTTCATCTGGGGAAAGTGTATGAACCAACCGAATTTAAACCTGTGTGGCACTCACTCTTGGTGACGTGCTCAGCCTTCCCTCGCATCTAGTGCTCTGTTGCTCTTGACTTTTTGCGATGTGTCTCGTGGCGTTTCCTTAAAGCTCTGTAAATATTTAACTTCATATAAATGTATTATAGTTTCAACGCAATAAATACCATGCTTAAAAATCTGTAGCGATGACGTAGTCGTCTGAAGCAGCGGCCAGCGGAACTGATTTTTTAGCGCCGCCATGGGTTTATTTATGGGCTATGAAGTTTATTTCTTTAGTGCCTTCCTCCAGTGCGATTCCGACTGGCTTTCCACTGCAGTGAGGCTTTTATGCTGTCACTTAATGCAAAACAATATTTAGGCCACTTCAAAATCAAACGGGTCGCTAAGATGCAGCATTTGGGCTGAATAATTGTAATCACTAACTCCCCGAGTCTGGTGCGAACGATTCCTGGGGTTGCCATTGTAGTCCTTCAGCGCTTCCATTCCATCAAAAAGCGATTGTCTTTCTGTCTGAAGCCTGCTTCTAGCACGTTGGCCACCTTGGTCATGTGACGTTGTGGCGTCATCACAAGCTGCTCACCGAATTTTGAGCAAACTGCCCACCATGGCAGTTCAATTAATGATTAGTCGCGAAAGATTCCTCATGAAAGACATGGCTCTCACAAGCAACACCGATGGCAGCACCTGCCATCACAGGGCAGTGGCGCGTAGCTTAACCGCTGCACCACTGCGTCAGGTGTGGTATGAGGGCTCCCAGGGATCTGTGAATGTAGAGAATGACCAATTCTACCGCAGTACAAGTCTAAAATGATGCAGTATCACGCAAACATACATCATATGATATATCAACCAAGGTAAGCCAGTCCGTGTGAAACAAAAGCTTGGAAAGCGAAGATAAACGATGCATAACCAGGGCTAAAGGTGCCAGCGCACGATATTTCGGGGTTAAGCGCAAGCTAAACCGGCCGTGATTTTTTTTTTGCTTGCACGTCAACGCATTACTCAAACGCTGAGTGCCAATTCCCTACCATGCCTACAAGAAAGTTGGTTCGTAAATTTAGGCGCGCGATTACGTGCTCACCCATATCACCAGGAACAGAAATAAACCAAGAGACGTTCGTGCTATTTGAAGCGCAGTACAACTTTGTTTTTTAGCACCTCGTACAATGCAAGGTGGAGCGCGCGATGATTCAGACCAACCTGCTTAAGCTGCTGCTTTATTTCCATGGTAAATCAACAGTGCTTGGCTTTCGCCCCAACATTGCAGCATCGCTTTCCTATACTGCAATTCCTGCGAAAATAGAAAATTTAAAGAAAATATGACTGTACTGAACCACTCGCAGTGTGAATGAAAAAAATCTATACCTAAGCCGCCAACAGGCTTTGATTTGACAGTGGAATTTCGTAGAAGAATTTTTTGCGCTGTAGCCAGTTCTTTTAAACCTCACTGAGATTAAATCGGACTTCGTATCGGGAAATAAGGCTAAGAACTTGCGAATTCATCATCCTTACGAGGTATATTTTCCACATGTTTTACTCTACACTCTGATCATCTGACAGATTCGGGGCTGATAATGAAAATGTTGACTGCGGTACCATGGTCTCCGTTGGACCGGCAGCCAACAGCATGGACTGACCAGTGCCCCCTTGTTAGCGCACTAGAGTGCTTCACCCAAGATTTTACAATTTCTTTTTAAAATAGGCTTTTTGAATTAGAAGAGCGCTTTTTTGAGAATAGCATTGTCAGCGGTGTAGTATGCATCGTGCCGACGAGCAAAGCGTGCGGCTCCCTGCCTTCCGTGCACGCCTTGTGTGCCTCTATACTGCAGAAGCTACGTCTTCCCCGGAAATCCTCACCCTAAAAAAACTAGCGCTTTGAAACGTTTGAATTTATAACGGGCTGCACAGACAAAATACGTTAGCCCAGAGCACTTTTCGGGCCACCACCCTCGCCCTCAGACAGTGCATTTTTTCCTCCCTCAACCTCACCTCCTCATATCTTCCCTCCCTCGCCCTCACCTCATCATGTCTTTCCTCCCTCGCCCTCGTCTCCACGAATTTTCATTCGCCCATCCTCCCTCACCCTCACATTTCCGAGTGAAATCCTCATGAGGTGAGGGTGAGGACGCCTTCATGAGGGCTCGCCTTCGGGAAGATGCCCATCTCTGCTCATAGAAATGCACCTGTGAAGAGTAAACAAAAAAACTACAGGATGCAGAACTACTACTACTTGATGTGGAGAAGGGACTGGAACTTGATGGTTCATTCCACAATTTTACGATTGAGTTTTTTCATGCCGAGCCGCTACCGAGCTAGAAAGTCCTTCGATGTGGAGTTTTAAGACGTATATTTTTTGTTGCCGGTGTCACAACGCTTCGTGTCCGCCTGCAAGTGGCCTTCGGGGCGTCGGTAGTCTGACACACTCAATGCGTCAAAACTGTGGCACATCCTCTTTCGCAATAGTTTTCTTCTCCGCTCTCTTAAATGATCACCCTTCGCTAATGTCATAGTACTTCCCAAATAAATCATGAACACGTCAAAGTGGAAACTAGCGGTTGGTTGCAGGACATGCCACCACAGTGGCACGAAGAAAATTCTCTCCAAAGAAACGCGACATAAAAACAATTAAATGATAAAACGAAACCAGGGGACATATTTTTTTTCTTTGTCATCTCTCCTTCAAGGCCCAAAGTCATTACAGAGGACAGTGCATATGTTTAGGTATTTTTTGTGATCAAGCATGCAGCAGGAAAAGTAAACAGGGGCTAATCTTTGCTGGCAATACCGGAAACAGCAATATAGAGAAAAGGCAATGGCGCAAAGATACAACGGCGTTTGGAAAAAGAAACTCATATGGCAGGTTAAAAGCTATCCTATCAGACAATATTTGTATGATGCATTAGTTATCTTGTCATTTTGCTATCCTAGCTTCCGAGAGACTCTCAACTGCGACGTGCTCTTTCTGCACAAATTTAATGGACAAAGAAGGGACTGGAACTTGTCACAATTACTCCTCACCGCCTAAAAATCAAATAAAAAGAATTGTTACTCTTTCAAGACTAGCACGCCATACATCGCGATGTGTGAAACTAGTTTGTGCCTGTTCATTACTTTGCGCAATGTTTCCCTTAAACTAGCCAGTAAACCACTCCACTTGCCAGTACGCACTGCACATGGAATCAACACATTTTTTAGAACTGGTGTGGGTGAAAAATGAACTGCTAAAGGGATACCTTATGCTCTTATTTTCGTTTCATTCCGAAGAACTTATCTTAAGCGCTCAAGACGACATAATGAGCAGGTACTCAAGAAAGCCAAATTAAGGAATTTCATTCGAGTCGAGTCAAATAAGAAGGACTTATCACATCAGTCTGGCTGTATTTCCAGCAGAGGGGCGCGCATCACTTCAGTGCTCCGTTTCAGGGGGTGTGTGGGGGTCTTATACCAGTTTAAAAGAAAAAAAATATCTATATATTTATTATCGGTTTAAATGCTTGAATACAGATATATATTTATTTATATATTTCAGACACCTCAAAGGTCCTCAGGCGAGGTCTTTACATGAGAGGTAGGCGCCTGCATATACTGGGACACTATTATTCAACCTCTGCTGCAAATACCTTTTATACCATGGTATATTAAAAAAAAAACATGGAAACCTAATTACATTCCGTGTTCGCAATGCGATAGCAATAGACGCTGTATATGCTTTAAGTGGATGTGACGTCACGTCCGGGCAGGCGACGTCATTTTCTTCCACCTATTGGGAGTGCTCTGTTCTGGAACATCGCTTTCCTCCAGATAATCAGCCAATAGGAAAGTTGGATCTGCTGACCGCCACTTCCCTCCACCCAATCAGCGGTTTTAGTTTTGCGCGACATACTTTCTTCTCGATGAAGCGTCTAAAGCTATATCATTAGCTCTTCTTAGCCTGAGTCGTTTCGAGATGTTAATCCCGATAATCTAAAGCTATGACATTAAAATGCAGAATATTGTTACTGTGAGTAAACAAATGAGCGGAAATAAAGAAAAGCATGAAAGGTGAGCAGTATGAAAATTCAAACATTATATAAGTTTCCTCTCGTAAATGTAATCTTTTGGCTTTTAAGATAATGATCCATTAGGTGTTGACCTAAGAGCAGAAACCGAAGCCGGGTCTCAAATTTTAGTCCAAGAAGTTCACAAATATTCTAGAAATCTTAGTCTTGAAGTACAAGCCACAGCCTTGCAAAACACCCTTGATAGATATTTTCACACGAATAAACAGTACTGAATTCATTAACTCACTACGTTTGGATCTACGTATTGCATCTGTTGCCCTGAATCTGTGCTATCATATAACATCTTGTTCTTAGGTATCTTCTTAGTGGCTCAAAACGGCGGACTCACTCATTTTTCTACCTTTTAGTCGTTGGCGCTGCTCCTTCAACGAGCGTTCGCATTAATCTTGGCTCAATAAGATATATTTTAAGCGCACACGTGTCGACCACAGTTTGCATATCTTCCAAAAGGATCGACGGCAGGGTCATCCATCATGGCTGTAGCGGCAAAGCAATCTTTACCTTGAGAGAAAAATTCATCCAGATGGAGAACTCAGTTTTGTTTCTAGGTCACAGTCCCAAATTAAAAATCAATTTTTCTATGTCACCACTATAAGAGATAAAACTGTGTGTGCCGCGGTAGAGAAAGCGGGATTAGTTCAGCACAGAATTTATTTCAAAAATTTGCAATTTACAAACGCAAAACGGTGTTACGCGCGCAATTTGATATTCTCGCCATTGCATTCCGACCGTGTTTCTCTAGAACGAAATATACGGTCATTTGTGTCAGTAGTGAGTGCGGCGTTGAGCCCCTGAGTCACCGATTTCTTTTCTGGGATGAAAAAAAAACTAAGTGATTACAAAAAGTATATTTATCAACTCGTTTCGGAGTAATAGACAGCGAGAAATAAGCTAAGAATTCAACGAGGGGTTGTGTTCAGATACATCGAAAACTTAAACGATCTGACGATCTAGTCCTTCTCAAAAGAAACCGCGGCAAAGCTGATGCATCTCTGCAGATGCACTTATGAGACAGCGTGCCTATTTTACACTTGTGTTTTCAAAGGCTGTAAAAAGAGTATTGATTGCTGACAAATAAAAAAAACTGAAACTGGTACTGGGAAGGAAGGAAGGAAGGAAGGAAGGAAGGAAGGAAGGAAGGAAGGAAGGAAGGAAGGAAGGAAGGAAGGAAGGAAGGAAGGAAGGAAGGAAGGAAGGAAGGAAGGAAGGAAGGAAGGAAGGAAGGAGGGAAGGAAGGAAGGAAGGAAGGAAGGAAGGAAGGAAGGAAGGAAGGAAGGAAGGAAGGAAGGAAGGAAGGAAGGAAGGAAGGAAGGAAGGAAGGAAGGAAGGAAGGAAGGAAGGAAGGAAGGAAGGAAGGAAGGAAGGAAGGAAGCGTTCAAGACATAAGCCTTCGCTGCACCAATGGAAGCTCCCAATACTAAATGATGTAAGGAAACAATGGACAAATATAACAAAATACGGCTCTGTAAAGCCTCGTGTAGGTGGCACTGCGTATGCGCTCATCTTTTTCCGGACATGTCGGAAAGGAAGTAGGCTTCACGAACCATGGATTTCCTTCGCTCTAAGCAGTGTCGCCAGCACCGTCACTTTAAAGTGATGTATCATGCGTTTTCAGGCATCATCTCTCGCATAGCCAACTGCTTCTATGCTAATGCATGCTGCGACTGCTAGAGCGCCCACAGAGCAGCCGTTATAGATCAGAACCGAGCGCTTTCACTTCATGCCCGGTGCTCTTACAGGGAAACAATCGGAATGATTAACTAATTGAATGAATGTATGAATGTTTACCATTTCCAATGAATTTAGAACGCTCTTTTACCGCTTAGCTCAAAAGCGGGCTTAGTGGCACCCCTGCTTGCACTCGTTGTGCGCTGTCAAGCTATATTTGCCCATCTGCACGGGTCGGCCAACAGGCTGTCTGCTGGCGGGCTGTTTTATGCACTCCACATAAACAAAAGTCTCTTTATTGCTTGTTCACGATTTGTTCCTGCGGTGCCAATCGTTTCTCCACTGCCTAGTTTCATTTGGAAAAGGTGAGGGGCGGGGGTTGTTCCGTTGCGACTATGTCACAGTTTTAATCTCGGAATATGGAAGCCTGTGTGTAGGACGAAATTGCTGAGTTACGAGAATAACATGCCAATTTTTTCGCAGCTGCATTGTTCGCCATATATAAAATTTGAGCTGCAGCAAAAGTGGCCCAGTACAATTGGGCCCATTTCATAAAATTTCTGGGATGCGCCATCAGGAGGTATTTTAGGAAGGCTTTTAGTCCTCCTGAAACCTCGGGCTGATGAGAGTCTTTGTGCCAACATGTGGGCTTTCTGAGAGGAGCTGAAAAGGCGTGCGTTTATGTTTATGCATAAAGTTTGACGTGTTGATATATTGGACTTAAAACCCGATCTCTTAGCCGCAACTTGAGCCCGTCTTTTACACGCAAATAATTGGATAGCATAGTTTTTTTGCCTCTTCATTATAAAACTGACGCGAAGGGAAAGCCCGTGCCTCAAACTTCAGGCCCTTAAAATTTCAATTTGTGATAAATCACACTTGAGCGTCGAATTTTTCTCCGTGGTGAAAGATCCTATTCGTTGCACTTGTTTCTGTCCTTCTAATGTCGTAATGTTTTCTTTTTAATTTTTTGATCAAGCTACTACCGGCGGTTTTCCTGGCTGGAAAGTTCTTCGCTGCAGTTTCCTAACAGCAAGGCAGACAGGCAGCACTATAGCCAAAGTTGAATAAAAAGAGCGCGTGAATATAAATATTTTACGAATAAAATAGGCATAGAGTGGCGCATTTGCAAAGCCTTCAACAAAAAGATCAAATGTGGCGCCGTTATTCAAAGAGCACAGCTACAATGAAGCACAAAGGAGCACTATATCAAAGGAACATATAAAAGCACCTCTTGAAATTTCACCCGCTGTTTACCCGAACTCAAGAATCTGAAACTCTTTAACAAGACTTCTCTGGCGTATAAGTACACTTCGAATTTTCGCTTCATGTAATGAAAGTTTCGGGCTTTAACGTCCCGGAGCGACACGTGGGCAACGACTAGCGCAGTAGTGGAGGACTCGGGATTAATTTAGACCACAATGGGTTCTTTAACGCGCGCTCACATTGCACAGAACACGGGCGTCTGGCGTTTGCATCCAACGAAACGGTGCAGCCGCGGCCGGGATTGAACCCGGGTCCTCTAGCTTAGCAGTAAAGCGCTCTAACCACTGAGACACTGCAGCGGGGTTTTCGATTCGTCAGAATATCATTGTCTTCAGGCTACTGACCGATAATTTACTTTTTTTGAGCGCGCGCATTACGTGCGCGTGTGCATGCGTGTGTGCGCGTGTGTGCGCGTGCGTGCGTGCGTACGTGCACGCACGCTCCTCTTGTTTCTTGACGCGCTTTCGTCCGTGGAAGTTCTATTGTCACCCGAACTTGGCTCATTGAGGCACGCTCGAGTATTGAGTGTGAACTCAGTGGGGGTGCTGTTGCGTCTGGGCGGCGGCATTGTTACGGCAACTTGTGCTCTCCTCCCCTGTCAACACTATGCAACTATTTTACATATACGGACACTGACGCTCCAACGCGTACACACGCATGCAGACTCTGCCTTCATCGCCTCTTTTCAACTAGTGCCTTACCAGCTGTCTCGCGTCTCGTGTGAAACCCGAGCAAGGCGCTATTCCGAAGGCGCCAATGACGTTGGTTCGCGGCGCTCGCCTGCATCGTCTGGCGCGTTGTGCAAGCGCCGCCGCCGTAGTGCGAGCTTTTCTTGGAATCACAAAGGCACGGCGCGCATGTAACAAGTGCGCCAAGCCTCGAAGCAGTGCCGCGTGCTTCGAACGAGCACATATACCCGCCTGCCTACGCGCACCCCTGCAAGTCCTGGGCTGGCGTTGGCGGGTCTCCGTCCCTCCCCAGTGTGTGATGCGTGCTTCGGTCTGCCTTTTCTGCTTGTGTCGTATTCGCGCGCATATTAGGCGTCCACGGTAAGCGCGCCTGAGGCGGCCTTTGTCCCGTGGCGCGAACGCCAGCTGTTATTCGAGGCTAAGGCTCCGGAAATTGGAGCCGCATGGCCGCGGCTTTTGTTGGCCTGGCGCAGCTCACTCGGTTACGTGCTGAGAACAAGAAACGGGAGCCTGCCTCTTGTTGAGTGGCCGGCGCGTGTGAGCAACAGGCGTAAGTTGCCCTGTGTGACGGCGGTTGTTCTAAGGCCTCCCACGCACGCGTAACAGCTGCAGGTTTTCCCACTCAGACGGCGATGACAAGAGTCGGGGAAGGAGAGGATTGTTCGAGACTGCTCTACACTTGCCCTGATTTTTGTCTCCCTGCCTAAACTCGAGGAAGCAAGGTTTCAAAATGGCTAGCTCATTAGCCTAGGCAGTGGTAAGAGAACTTGGAGAGATGGACATTGTAAGCATGGGCCGAGGCAGATGATACGCAAATGAGAATACTCTCGAAGTCTCATCAGCAGTTCGTTACCTTTTGTTTTTTTGCGCTCTTCACCGATATTTATTTTTCAACATTTCTGAAAGACTATGCAAGGCTTAGCGTTAAAAGTGTCTCAGTTTACATGGTGTTAGCAAACTATGGCCTTGTTTCGACCGATAAAACAGACAAGAAGACAGACAAGTAAGACAAAACATACTGTAAGACAAGTAAGACAAAACATACGTGTCGCTTGTTGAGGCCTTTAGAGATAGCACATTATTTTCGCTATATTTCAAGCACAAATGCGGTTTTTAATAGGGACTTACTTGTATTCAGTAATTCCTACATTTTATTTTTTATGGTGCAGGAAAGCTGAAGCACTGCTGCTTATATCACATTGCGCAGTGACCCTATAGTTTGTTGTTATCTTGATATACTACTTTTAATCCCAGAATTTCTCAGTGCAGCATCGTTTACGTTTCAGAATTGTCGGTTCAGTCTCTAACCGGCAGTTCGGGCGAAACAAATAGAGACTGAGCACGTGAGGTCTGCGCTGACATGGTTGACAGAACGAAGTTTTAAGGAACAAATTTGTCGGCCTGCACTAATCTTTCCAGCGCAGCTAGGGTGCCAGTATGCAAAAAAAAAATCGTATTATTTTTCAGAGCCAAAGCTTTTTATGAGCCCTCTTCTGCGGATTCATCGAGCGTCGGGTGGCTGGACACGGATTCGCAGTGGCGTGACCTGTGACAAGCGTGTGACCATGCGCCCGTTGTGGTCGTCATAGACTCGTAGATTTCCACAAAGCCTGCAGGTCTTAGAATTTAGTGTTGTTCTTAAGCACTAGCACAGGAGAACCAGAAGCACGGCAGCAGCTTTTGCTGAGCTTAGTAGAGCATAAACACTCCGGAAATTTTGTTTATTTTTGAAACATAGGGACTGAAACCTTCTCTTCATTTACAAGCATACGTCTAGAAAAAAAACAATCATTCCCTGCCTACGCTCTCACTGCTGTTTCGACTGGGAGGCTAAAACTTGCAAGAGATTTCTATTTCATCAATATGATGTGAACAGACGATTGGAGAACGACACCACCAGCAAGACCATTTCGCTAGTAGAAGAAGCTAGACAGGTAATCCCGAGAGAGTTTCCTACACTGAGAGTTTCCTACACCTCATCAAAGGAGGAATTCAGTCGATTGAAGAACGGGGAAACACTCAAGCAAAGGCAAAATGAGCACACCAAAGAGATCAAGAGAAGAACACAGACACCCGAAGTAGACGACAGGCTCCTTAGGCTATGGGAAGCCAGACGTGGTCTAATCAAGAGGTGGAAGAAACAGAAATACAACAGGAAGCTCAAACTTAAAATAGCAGAAATTACAACGAAAGCAGAAGAGTAAGCAGTACAGTTGGCGAAAACGAACTGGCAGCAATTCAGTCACTCCCTCAACGAAACTCTGAGCCCAGCTAGGACATGGCATATCCTGAAAGCGCTCATCGATCCGACCAAAACCAAAGCAGAAAACAATAAAGCAATATAACGACTAATCCACCAGTTCGAAGGAACCGATGAGGAACTCCTGGACAAAGTGCGCATCAAGTGCTTCGGGGACACAAACCTGAGGACCTATACAGGGGATTATCGGGGGAAAAAAATCCGAACCTAGATAGACCCATCACACGAGAAGAAGTCTATGCAGCAATTCGAAGCACAACTAGGAATACGGCAGCGGGTGCCGACAAAATCAACAGCGCACTCATCCGCAACCTCAGTGACGAGCTAGTCGCAGAATTAACCGATTCCCTCAAATGCACTGGGAAGCTTAGACCGTTCCCGAGGATTGGAAGCATGCAGAGGTAGTTATGATTCCAAAACTGGGTAAAAAGCTACAAATCGAAAACCCAAGACCCATCTCCCTCACATCGTGCCTCAGTAAGCTGTACGAGAGAGTGGTAACAGCTACAACAATACATGGAGGATCACGAACTCTATCCCCACAGTATGTTCGGATTCATGGAGAAACTGTCGACCCAAGACGTACTTCTACAAATAAAGAAGGAGTTCTAAGTAACGTCCCTGGGGACAGAGAGGACGTAATAATGGCATTAGATATCAAAGGAGGTTTTGACAGCGTAAGCCACGAAGCCATCCTGAGAGGCCTGGACTACCTGAACTGCGGCAGGAGGGTCTTCGGCTACGTCAAAGCTTTCCTCTCAGATAGAACAGCGACGATAGGGCCGGGAGAACTCCGTTCGAAGAAGTTCCACAGCCATAACAAGAGAACTCCCTATGCAGGGCTCGGTCATCTCACCTACGCTTTTTAACGTTGCAATGACCAGCCTTGCAAAACAACTTAAGGAAGTCGAAAGAATACAGCATGCCATGTATGCCGACGACATCGCCATCTGGACAAACACGGGCTCACTAAAAGAAAAGGAGCAAAGACTATAGGAGGCCGCGGCCTGCGTCGCGAGAGAGCTAGCATGCTCCACCGAAAAATCAGAACTGCTCAGAGTCTCGAGAGGGAAAAAAACCCGCACAGTCCAGAACAGCGACGAGCCTAGGCTCAACGCCTACCTAGAGGGAAAATTCATACCAGAGAGAACACTCACAAGAATCTTGGGCATGTGGATACAATCAAACCAACGGTGTACACATGCACTTGCTCTACTCAGAGCTTCCACCCTACAAGTTGCCCGCATGATCATGCGCGTCTCCCATAAGCGCTCGGGCATTCGAGGAGAAGACACGCTAAAGCTGGTCAGGAGCCTGGTGATCAGCCGAGTCACCTACAGCCTTCCATTCTACAACCCAATCAAAAACGAAATCCTACAGATTGATGCGATTATACGCAAAGCATACAAAACAGCACTCCACCTACCGCAATGCACATCCACAGAGAAGCTGTTATCACTGGGACTTCATAACAACTTTGAAGAACTGAGAGAGGCACAACACGTCGCCCAGTTGCAGAGACTACAGCAGACTCCGTCTGGCAGGGAGCTTCTGCAGAAGTTGGGATGCAACAAACAAATACAATAAATCCAGCGAACCGCGATTATCCCGGACGGCATACGGGGCCCAATTAGAGTGACCACGATCCCCAAGAACATGGACCCCAACCTACATGAAGAACGCAGAAAGGCGAGAGCCGAGTACACCCAAAAATCACTAGCCCCCCAGGAAACAACGGTGTATGTGGACGCAGCCACATACTCCAGAATGACGGGACAAAACAACCCCAACGCGGTAGCGGCTGTGATGAACTCGGACATGCGGGAAATCATCAGCGCGTCGCTACGGGACTGCACGCTAGTCGAGGCTGAAGAAGTGGCCGTCGCTCTAGCAGCAGCGGAGGGCTACCGGACTTAACGATCCTTAACAATACTAACCGACTCTCAAACGGCATGCCGAAACGTCATGTTAGGCAAAATAGGTCACAGAGCGCTCCGCATACTCCGCTCTGGGGACCGACCCAAACATAGCAATGAAGAAGAAGAACCAATAAAACATACGATAGTATAGACGCCGGGACACGCGGGAGTGGAAGGTAACCAAGCGGTCGACAGGGTAGCTCGAGGGTATACTTTTTACCGAGCTTCCCCCACAAGCGACCTCGAGGAAGCCGAACCTGTCCCTAAAGATTTCTCGGCAATCTTAAGCCACTACAAGGGCTGCAGGAAACGGTACGCCCACTACATAAATCTCTCTCCAGAGAAGACGCCGTCGCCTGGAGGCTGCTACAGACGGGCTCATACCCGAATCTAAATACACTCATCAAAATACAACCCACCCGATACATAGACAAATGCCCATGGTGCCACGAAACACCCACGCTCTATCACATAACGTGGGCTTGCCAACAAATAGAGGTGGCACCAAAAATAGCAAACCCGAGTGCGGAGCAATGGAAAGGAATGCTCTCCAGCGACCGTCAGGACGTCCAACTTGGGCTAATCCGGCGAGCACAGCTGGCAGCGGCATCCAGCGGAGCCCTGGACTAGGGGCAGACGAGCATTGCTAAGAAGGCGGAAGACACCATCTGACTCCGCCAAACTCCTTACCTACTCTCTAGAGCTCAATAAAGGTTTTCCTTCCTTCCTTCCTTCCTTCCTTCCTTCCTTCCTTCCTTCCTTCCTTCCTTCCTTCCTTCCTTCCTTCCTTCCTTCCTTCCTTCCTTCCTTCCTTCCTTCCTTCCTTCCTTCCTTCCTTCCTTCCTTCCTTCCTTCCTTCCTTCCTTCCTTCCTTCCTTCCTTCCTTCCTTCCTTCCTTCCTTCCTTCCTTCCTTCCTTCCTTCCTTCCTTCCTTCCTTCCTTCCTTCCTTCCTTCCTTCCTTCCTTCCTTCCTTCCTTCCTTCCTTCCTTCCTTCCTTCCTTCCTTCCTTCCTTCCTTCCTTCCTTCCTTCCTTCCTTCCTTCCTTCCTTCCTTCCTTCCTTCCTTCCTTCCTTCCTTCCTTCCTTCCTTCCTTCCTTCCTTCCTTCCTTCCTTCCTTCCTTCCTTCCTTCCTTCCTTCCTTCCTTCCTTCCTTCCTTCCTTCCTTCCTTCCTTCCTTCCTTCCTTCCTTCCTTCCTTCCTTCCTTCCTTCCTTCCTTCCTTCCTTCCTTCCTTCCTTCCTTCCTTCCTTCCTTCCTTCCTTCCTTCCTTCCTTCCTTCCTTCCTTCCTTCCTTCCTTCCTTCCTTCCTTCCTTCCTAAACTGAAGAATTCGACTACGTTACACGAAGTTTTTTGTTCAAGATTACAATTGTCCACTGAAAACATGCGAAATACACACCTTATTAGCTGCTTCACCCAGTTGTTCAGAGAGCATTTGATCAGATGTATTTGCTCACATACAAAAGGTATGAACTGAGGAGCCCGAAACGCAAAGTGAGGCAGAGAGACTAGTCCGGCTTCCGGCTACCGGAAAACAACCTAAGCCAAAAAATTTTCGCAAAATTTTTGGCATAGCTGTCATTGCATTTCTAACTGAAATATTGCGCCTTCTTCCAGCGCTTAGTCCACCATAGGAAAAAAAATTATTAGGCGTTCCTCGCTGAATCGTTTGAATGCGGTAGCATTTTGTGTTGCTTCTGACTTTGTTGCAGCTCCGACTTAACAGTATGACGCGATGGCGTCAATGGCTTAACGCCGATATGTATTAAATTGGTCATTCTATAATCTATACTCACAGTCTGCTGCGAGTCCTCATATCAAGCCTGGCGCAGTTGTGCACTGTTTAATCTATTCGCCACTGTCTGGGCAGATGGCTGTTTCAAACGCAGCCACCAGTGCGCCTTGCGACACCCTGGTTGCTCTACCCGAGCAACCTCTCGCGACCAATTTTGAAATTCAACTGCCAACTGCTAGAGTGGGCAGTTTGTGCGGATGTCACAAGGTTCGCACCACATAAAACGTCAAACGTTACGGCGGTCTCCATTTAAGCTTGCACCAATATTTCTTATGCGAAAGCACTAATAAAGATGTTTTATGCAAAGTCGGTTCCAGAATTTTCATCCGCCAGCAAGGTGAAAAAGGGCGATGAGGTAAATGTAGTTATTTTCAGTAGTAACGTAATACGGCAAAGCATAAGGTGTATCGACAACTATGCCGTAGACGCTGGATAATGTTCTTCACACAGCTATTCCATTTAAAATTAAAGAGCAGTAGCGATTAAAGTAACTTTTGAAAAGCACGTAGTTTGACAATCTACATATGCACTCAACAAACAAAGGCGTTTGACCAACGACGCGCCAGGCTCCGCTAATAGAATGTACGTAGCGTGCATCTCGAGGAATGCGTTTAGTCTTCGCTGTGGACTCAATGAGCTTCTACTGGCCGAAGACTGGCGTTCATCGAAACGCGATCGAAACGTGACCAAAAATACGACGACTGAAGCTCGCCGATAGGAGGCCGTATTTCCGAAGGAATCATTCCAGGAATAATTTTTTTTCTTCGCCTTTATCTTTAACGGCGTTCGTCTGTGACGTCATGGGTGATATTTTCAAGCGGCATCGATATCATTGGCTGGAATAAATCGGAGCATCTTACAAAAGATATCAATAAATGCGCTTTGTTTCTTTAAAAACCAAAATAATTGGCGCTACCAAGGAGAAATCGAAGCATACATTGCATCATCCTTCTATAAAAACCTTATTTTGCGCATTAACCTTCATTTTAAGCGATACTGAACAAAGGGTCACTTTATATTCTGTTTCTTTAGCTAGAGGCAATCATTGCGTGGAAAGAATACACTTTGAAGTTCCAAGGTCGGCTTTAATATCCTTACTTGACCAAGTGGACTAAATATGTATAAAAGAATCTTTGATTTTCAAGACAGCGGCGGGAATCGGAGACTTTTAATTAACCGAGTTCATGGAGGGGGTCTTGCGCAAACATCTCGAGAGGCACACTTTGTGACCCTAATGAAAATTTCAGGAGCTTTTCCACGAAAAAACTCTCCGGTCGATTGAATCCAGCACTCCTAATTTCATCGGAATTTTCAAAATGCTTTAATTACGCGGCTGAATTTATTAGCCCATCCAGTTTCCTTTTCTGCACCGTCTTTTCTCCGCTTTGCGAAGATGAAGCTGGAAACAGAAATTGCGGTTTCAGGCATCAGAAACAACATAAGCTGTAGAGGCAGGAATGAAAGGGAAGCCAGAAGTATAAAAACAATGAGGTTGGCGACCACGCGAGTTGGATGCTTGTATCAGCAGATATGCGTGTTTGCGGAATCCATTATTAGGATTCTGTCTGAGAGTTTGTCAAGGGCAAGCCGAGGGGACAATGGCGAAATAGTCGGGGAGTGCAAATAGTGGCTGCCTTCGAATGAGAAAAAAAGAGGGTGGTAGGGAGAGAGTGAAGAGGGCTTTTCTGATGACTGGAAAATGAATACTCGCAAGAAATTTCATATTTTGGCCAGCTTTACAATGGTTGCAAAACAGTAGGGAGGTTACGGTGAATTAATGCACTTCTTGCAAAGAGACGTGAGCATTTTTAATGCAGTGCACAGAAGCTCAATCGTACAACCTTTACCCATAAAGTTCCGAGACTGAGGCCATTAAAAAAATGCGTTTAACATTGAAATCATTTATGCCGCACCCCTTCTAAATAGCCTCCTTTGCAGTCTTTACACAGCTTCCAACGCTTCTTGAGGTCTTGGAAACAGTTAGAAAACGCTTCTTTTGGCAGGGTTCTCAGCTCCCTTGTCGTGGCGTCTTGAATGGCCTCCACGCTCCCCATCAAGAGAACTTTTAGGGCTCTCTTCACACGAGGGAACGGAAAAAAATCGCATGGGGAGAGGTAGGCGAGTATGGCGGAAGAATTACAGTAAGTACAGATGCCCATAAGTCAGGGCGACGACGTCGCAGTGCATCACGCATGTGTTGGAGCACGCGGATATAAAACTCCTGATTCACCATCTGCCCCTGTGGGACGAACTCGTGGTGTATGACACCTCTGGCATCGAAAAAAAACTATCAGCATCGTCTTTGATTTGGTCTTCTGTCGCCGCAAATTTCTCGATGCCAGAGAGCTTGTGGACCGCCATTCGGCGCACTGCCTTTTTGTTTGAGGATCGTATTGAAAACACCATGTTTCGTCCTAAGCAATGATGCTGTCGACGAATGCAGCATCTTTTTCTGCCTCGGAGAGCAAATCGGCGCTCACTGATGCCCGCCTGTCCTTCTGGTCCTTTGTGAGGGAGTGCGGCACAAGTCTGGCGCTCAGGTTTCGTTTCCCCAAGTTCTCGCGCAAAACTTGGTTGCATGTTGTGTTACTAATGTCGAGAGCATCTGATAGCATTCGGACTGTAATGGTGCGGTTTTGTTGTACTATTTCCTTGATCCGAGCCACGTCGTTTTCATTCCATGAGGTTGCCTTCTGTGTTCTTCCACCCACTTTCTCCCCGAAACGAATTTCTTGTGCCACTCGTACACTTGCGCCCGCGATAATGCCTCGTTCCCGTACGCGTCACGTAGGAGCTCATACGTCTGTGTGGCTGTCTTGCCAAGCTTCACACAGAATTTTATGTTTACACGCTGTTCGAGGTGGGCGTCCATCTCGCCACTAGTGACCAGTGACTAGTGACAACGTATTTTTCTACATGTAGTGCCATTTAGCGGCTGCCAAAGCAATTAACATAAACAGCTCAGATTAGCCCGAAAAGATGGCGCAACGCATGCGCACCAATATTTGTTTTAGGAAATCATTTCTAGAGAACAAAATAAATCAGTCTCGAAACTTTACGGACAAAGGTTGCAGCTTGTGCCAAGTGCGGAAATGATTTCTTGAGGGAAGGGACTGTTGAAACCGCGAAGCGATATGTGCACCTTTGACCAACCATTTGAGGCCTAAACTCAATTAACGCACCTGATAAGCCGTCTCAAGAGCGTGCCCGTAGTGCGTGTTTTGTTATCGTGCAGAATTAACGGGATTTCGGTTGTCTTGATAAGTGCGGTTGCAATTATGCAGGAAATGACCAATTATCTGCTAATGCTTGTTTAATAACATAACGACAAAATAATGTAATATGGTCCAAAATTAAACACACCAGCGGATTCTATGTTCCCAATCACCAACAACGCAACTCAATTACCACCAGGTACATTCAGTGTTAATCACCATTTTCACTAGTGTTGTTGTCATTACTGTCATCATTTGGGAGACTCCTTTAAACATTTAGCCTGCTGTCATCACTACCCTTCCATCGATGCATGGATTATTGCACTAGGCTCTGTCGAGGCTAAATCATAATGATAATGAAGTGTTTGATTTTGCAAGTACTAATTACGGTCGCATGAAAGCAACGCTTTCAAAATGCCAGAAATGCTTGCAAGATGTTAATCATGACTGTAATAAAAAAAGTTTCAATAGTATAGGTTACTACTCTTGCTATCCGAACCCTGCCTGACAAGTTAATGCATGAAAACCGAGTGCTTTTTTCATAGTCACTAAAATCAGCTTGGTTAATAAGAACGTTAACTCCCTCATGTCCTCTCTCTTGAAGTCGGCAGTGGAAATTTGCTTCCCAGATGCCGTGAAACAAGAGGCAGGGATATAAATAACTGTTTATTTAGTTACAACAATGCCAGGATGGTTTGTTGCTTTACATGCTCGTGTCACCTTTATGGACTGTTCCTGCCGAATTTCCAACCAATGAACACACAGAGACACAGTGACAAAGTAACGATGCAAACTATGTTTATAGATACCCTTTATGATGACTGCCCTTGCAAATTTGTTCTTCTGCTTCAGTGTAAAAAAAGAGCGAGATAAGGTAAGATAATTACTGTACCCATTCGATGCGTCGTCACTCAAAACGCAAATAACGTAAAATACAAGACAACCCGAAGAAAACAAACTATTTTTGTAGCTTAGATCTAGCTTTTGTAGCTTAGATCTAGCGCTGTGACGCATGCCATTAGGACGATTATTCGTTCTAATGGCATTGTGTGGTAATGTGAGAATACAAATTTCTCATAATTATTTTAACTCAAATGATGCGTTCTGAAAAAAGGTGCTAAATTAAATGAGAAATTGTTAAACTTGGTTTCTACTGTTCAAAAGCTATTTGCCACGAGAAAAAAAAATACAGCGGTTGCTTCAGTACTGCTGGCTCTGTGCGGATATTAGCATCACACAACGCATACCTTGTAGCAATAGACAGTTTTAGTTAAACGTGCGCAGAAACTTCGCGCACACAAACGTGAGAAACCTACGTGCGCTGCGCGCATGTCGCCTGGAACGCTTTTAGTTGTACGTACGCGACGTACGCTGCAAGCTGTTATGCGGACGTATTTCACTATACTGGGATTGTTCGCGTATGCTTTTCCGCGCCATCAATCGCCAAGTATCGACATTGCTGTAGCCAATTAAGTCCAAGACGAGTCCTTACGCCAAGCTAGTCGAGCTGCGTTAGCACGCGAAACATCTAGTTCTCGCTTGTGCCGACTGAGCTTGACAATGCTTCGAAGTGCCCTGTCCAATCCTTATCTGCTGTCAGCGCTGTCTTGGGATGAAATTGATGACCTCCTGATGTCACCGGCAGAGCGACAGCTTTTGAAATGCTCTCTGGACGGCACAAGAAGCAGGCCCGTGCTGTCGCGCACATTGCGGGTGCTGAGCCCTTCTTTTTCGCCTCTTACAGGCGCACGGATATTTCGGTTTACCGCACTGCTTGCCGCATGCAGTTCTCGAAAGGATTCCACTCTCTTACATCACGGAACAAATCCAAATCATCGCTTTTCGAAAAACAAAGGCGCCGAGCTGCCCCACTCAATTCAAAGGTTTTGTTGCCGTCTTGCATTTGACGCTTTCTTGTTTGCTCGAGATCTCACGCGACCCTTTCCGCGAAGCTTTGTACGTACGAAAAGTACACACGCAAGCATCAGAATCTCACATACGTCCCTGAGACTAACGACTAACGCAAACCAGTTGTGTTCTGCGCATGCGCGTTTCTTACCCTTAAAATGTCCATCTACGCAGAACCTTTACGTACGTATAACTAAAACTGTCTAATGCTTTGAACCGTTTGTCACGAAATGAACACTTTATCCAAAAAGAAGGAACAAAAAAGGTCTTTTTTGTGCTATTATCGCCGTGAACGTTCACAAGATCACTCAAAGATTCGATGCCGTTAAGAACAAATTTAATAGAATGAAATTTTTGAGCTTGGGGTACTTTTTCGATTTATTAACGAAGATAAAGCCAGTTCAACGGTTAACAACGCCACAGTTGTTCTATTGAAAGCAACTTCCGTTCTCAAATACGCCGCTCTTGTTTCTAGTAAGTTAGAAACTAAGACAGACAAACTTATATGAAGAACAGCTGCAGGAAATTTTTGCTTAAACGCTTCAATATTGTTCTACGCTGGCTGATGTGAAATCTAGAAAAAAGGTGCAGTGGGCGGGCACAGGAGTCCCAAATATTTTTTTATTACTGAGATTATTCGAAACGCCATTGCACTGGCCACTCATTTTTCTTTTATAATTGCAGGTTCTGGACAAAACCACACATTTCAATTATGAAAGACGCCTGACAATAGGGCAAAATTTTATTCGCCTTTTGTATTTTGGAGGAGCCAGCACGATTCGTTATAGGTGGTTCGAAAGTTATGCTGCATAAATGGACTGGACACAATTTCATTCATAAAGAAAAAAGTTACTGAACTAAATTTTTCTTACTTGGTAAGCGATTCCGGCGGGATGACTTGTTCTATTATTAAACTGGACTGCCGGCACGGGAAGATAAAACATGCGTTCGCAATGGTTACAGATGCAATTTTATAAACCCTGAGATAGTTTTGATTTCTCGATACTATAGAATTCCTTTTCTTCTCAGGAGAAAAACGTTAATTACGTTAACTTCGCTCAGGAAAGCAAAGGCCGAACCACAAAGGCGTTCTTTTGTGAGTCTGTCTGATGAGAAGCAGGTCATCGCGCTCAGGACACTCACCTGATAAGTTACGTACAAATATAACCTTTTCTTCAGGCTGCATGGTTGCTTGCATATACAACCAGTGGATATCATAAAACCCATTGCACTCTTGGACGTGGATGCAAGCATTGTTGCTTGCCTTGCTAAAACCATCACAATTTACAGAACGTATCTGCACTGACTTGGCATGTTCACTGCTTAGATGATGTTTTTGAGGGTTTTGGTTTTGGTTTTGGTGAAGTCCATGTACGTAACCTCAGGCTGTATTTTGGGACCACTAAAGAACACATCGCGTGTCTAACGTGGCATGAGAAGCTTCCTTCAGTAACGCTAAAAAAATGGCACATACAGTTTTGTCGCAAAACTAGACTGTAATTTCCAGACTTGTATTGTGGACAATTCGCAAATATCCCTGCCATCGGGTCACAGCCGCATGAAATACAAGAATACGCATTGCAGGCCCTATACTTTATAGACTTGTGGCGAGTTTCAGCGACCTCGCCTGGCACGTGGCTTCCAGACCGACGCACGAAGAGACAAGGACGGTCAGAGCCCATGTCGTGTCCACGACAATTTTAGCCAGCTACGACCAAACCAGAAGATAAGCGTGTGTCACCCAAAGAACCACTTCGTCGAGTGGAGCTCGAACAAGTGCTTGATGCGTGATCTGAACGGCGCTCTGCGCTGGCGGGGCTCCTCTCTCTTCGCTTTCATTTTTCGCTTAAAGCATCTGAAGCGATCAGCGTTCGATAATCGCGTGCAGCAGCGCCGACGAGCAGCGAAGAGTAAGACACGTCACAAAGTAAAGTCGTAAGCCAAGTATAGCTCGCGGTGAAGTAAACTCGAGGTCTTATCGCAAGTACCAACAAACGTAGTGAGCCAGCGTGAGTGTCTTCAGCAGATAGCTCATCAGGCCGCTCACCCCCCCACCCCCCCCCCTCCAGGGGGGGGGGGGGGGGGAGGGGGGAGCAAATCTAGATTTAGGCCAACCGGGGATCGCAAAGTCAATAAGCGCTCCGTGGAGGGCAAGTACTGAACACGCCGCCGAAGACGTTGTCCAATCGGTTTCCGATGTGCTCAGCATGGCGCTGTCGAGAGAGCCTGCTCGACCGCCGTTGTGGTGGAGCTGTTGGCAGCCGCACTCTATCCAAACCACGGCCTTTTCGTGTCGCATATTCAACCCGCGGAGAAATGCATATATCGACGTAATCTCCCTGGTTATCTCTTTGCCTGGCTTCAGATCAGGGGTTACTTCAATCTGGTCAGCACAGAGGTAAAACGGATCGATTTTTTTTTTGGGAAACACACGTTGCATGTGCCGCCGGTAGAAGAATAAATATACCTGGATGCTATACGATCGAGGGTATATTTGATTTTACGTAGAAAGTTTGTAACCAAAGCAAACTTCATTCCGTTCAATACCTATAATCTCCCATCATTGAATAGGAACCAGAAAAGGCTTTAAAAAGGCCTGCGAGCACTTCGCTACCTTATAACGCTTTAACAATAGTACAACTAGTTTCGCGTAATCTGTCTCATGAGTCCCCAGTTTATCATTTAGACCGTCAATGCTTCGCGATATTTCTCTTTTTCCTGGTGTCTGCTTTTATGGTTTATGATTTATGGGGGTTCAACGTCCCAAAGCCACTCAGGCTATGAGGGAGGCCGTAGTGAAGCACTCCGGAAATTTCGACCCCCTGAGGTTCTTTAACGTGCACTGACATCGCACAGTACACAGGCTTCTAGAATTTCGCCTCCATCGAAATTCGACCGCCGCGGCTGGGATTAAACCACTGAGCCACCGCGGCGGCGGTGTTCGCTTTTCTAAGTTCTAATATTTCTTTACGTCTCCTGACAAGTCTGCTCTATTAAGCGAATTTTCCTGGTAAATCTTCAAGGATCAATCGCTGGAAGAAATTCATGACACTTAAACTTTAGTTTTACATTTGCGGATAACGTATCGACTCCCCTCGAGGTTCGTGCGTGATGCGTTTTCAATACCTCCATAAATAACATTCTGCTTCTTCATTATGCTAACTGAATCAGTCGCAGTATTCGTGGACTTCTACACAAGAACGTTCGCCAAAAATACAATCTCTGTTTCGAATAAAAAATCTAATAGTTTACTATAGGAGCAAAAATAGTAACAATGGTCCATTTCATAAACAACGTGCGACACACTGGCGGAATTAGCAGTAACCGCGACACGTGGCTCTTCAGGAATTGAAATATCTATGGCTTTGCGTGGTAAGGGCAGCCCTGAAAGCAGAGACATTTGTGCTACTGCGCGACGTTTATGTTCTCCTAACATCGCCGAAAGTAACGAAGGTGCTCCTGTTATCTGCGTTATTAAACAAAACCTTTTCTTGTGCTGAAAAGCAGCCTACATATTGGATCACTGGTTTTTTTCAGAAGGCCGTTACTAGCTCGAATTCGCACTGGTTCCTTCTAGTCCCAGCTTTGCGTCGGTAAGATTGCTCGTTCAATAAAATTATGTAAAAGGAGTTAAATTTGTCATAATTTTTCTGTAACAAAACTTCTGTAAACCAAATGAGAAGCTATAGGACGCGTCTGCGGAAAGAAACAAAGAATCTTCCAAGCATCGTCAATGCGAACACTCGTGTGTGAAAGGGCAGTTAGGTGACACACATAGTCATTGCATTCTAGCTTCCATTTTTAACTCACACACATGTAAAGAAATACCAAATTAGGTGCTTCTGTCAAAAATGACGTTCCTGCCCTCGCCGTGGCTGAGTGCCGGCGGCTTTCAACTGCTGAGGAGGTGTCAGCGAGTTCTATTTCACCCGCGTGATCGTATATAGGAGGAGGCGAAATGCATAAACTCCCCTGTATCCTGATTTAACCGTTTATTTATGAAAATCATGTGGTAGACGTTTGCTCACTGTAATACCACACTGTGTTATTCATTGCCCTCAGCATTTTTGTTGAAATTAAGCGTCTACGACGCCATTTGGCAAATAACGGTACTGTGCTCACGTATTTTCCCCTTGCAACCACGCAGTGATCCTGGAGGAGTTCGAGGCACACGTGCACGACGACTACGTGCCGAGAGGCAACACGGCGCTGTTCCGCTGCCACGTCCCCAGCACGCTGCGGCAGTACCTCAGCGTCTCGTCGTGGACCACGGAGGACGGCCTCGTCATCGGCCGCCACGAGACTCAGTCACGTGAGCGAAGCCCCTTTCTTAGGGTTCTGCGGTACTCATGCCCAGCATTCTTGGACAAAATTTTGAAAATTAGAAAATTGCAAGATACTGTTAAAGAAATACTAAAGATAATGACCCATTTTTCTATGATGTAGCAAATTTTTTCTTCTTTGTTTAACGCATCGAACAGTTTAATCTTCCAACAAAAACCAATGGGGAACGCTTCTGGCAATAAAAAAAACGTTAGTAGAAAAAAGATGCAAGAGTGCCGTAAGGTGAGCTGCGGATATATTGATTATTGTAGTGAAGTCTTACAATACACGAAAAAATTGCGTTCGTATACCCTTTCCCGTTCAAAAATGCTTTTGTCCGTAACTGTTGGGTATGACGCAGAGAAGGAGACTACGCCAAGCAAAACGGCATTTTTGGGTACTTGGGCGTGTACTTCCTTGAGGTATCATTGAATCAACCGACACAAAGAAGGAGGAAGGGCTGTCAACTTTTTAAACGTGAAACGTGACCGAGCATTTTACGCCTAGAAAGGACATTCAGGTCACTGATATGCAGGAGTAAGTAGATGATTCGTTATAAACTTTCTTTTCTTCTCTATCTTTCTACGCGAAAAAGGGACACGCTTGCAGAAATTTCAAGTTGTTATGGGAGAACATGCACGCTTCCGTTATCTTCTCTATCAATGCTTGTGTCTTTCCATTATTCCCTTAACCTTCAACAATTCAGGCCCCACTCGTAATGATAACATTCATTTCACGAGACCCATAGCTGCCTATGGTAAGAGATAACCTACGTACTGAAAAGTAAGCAAAAGAAGCGAGTGTTCGCTTTTTTCGTTAACCACTACTGCATTAAAATAAAACCAAGAAAAAGAAAGAAATTGAAACTCGCTGCGCTGGATATGAAATTAAAGAAAACATTGATGTTTGTATCGTGGACCGTACTGCAAAACTGCAATTGTTTTTTTTTGTAATACTCCTGAGCTTCATAAATATTCTTAATTAAAATTTCGGATGCTGAAGCGCTCCGAGCAGGAATATGGAACTTAAGACTGCATAAAACACTTACTTCCTGTGCAGCTTTTTTTTCTAAATGCAAAACATGGTGCTTCAGGGCACGGCACAGCCTCCATCGCTTTTCCTCTCCCTCCGCAACGAAGGAATGCTCCTTCATTAAAAAGAAGGCTAATTGAAGCGCCCGGCGCACGAAATGACCCGGGTGAAAGAAGCCGTCCCGCGTGCGTAGCTAAAGTTGGGCAGCGCTACTCAGTTGATTGCGGAAACGCCACGGGAGCCCGCTGTGCATTCGTGAACGGCATGGCTCCCAGCTAATCTCCCCTTACCTCGGTGGACAAATGACGTCCGGTCCCCCATAATCATAAGGGACTCAATGTGACTAACAATGCACCTGCAACGGCTGTCATCATCATATCGTTAGGCGCACTGGCCAACTTTGTCTTGGTGATCCTTTCGGTGGTGGCGTAAGTTTACGCTGTAATTATCTTCATCAGCCACGCGCTTTTTTTTTTGCGCCTCCGTTAAGACTCGACAGAAACTACACTCCGTAACGTTAGGAGAAGAAAGCGTAAGAGGTCTAAGATAGTTTCTTTTTTACATTCGTCTCTAGTTGAATTAGGCTTAACCAACGCTGTTTCCCGTTCTCTTTCCGGCATAAAGCATTGAAATAAACGCAGCATCAGGTAATCATTGCACGTGTATGGGTGGAGCCACAAGCTCATAATCTATGTTTTTTTTTTATGCAACGCACCCTCAGTCATTAGGCCGCTATGAGCTTTGTTTTCTTGTGGTGAAAGGTTACCAGCAGAAAAATGTAGACAAAGCGCAGGCGTAAAGGGTGGCAGCAATTGATCGCGAAAGTTTTTCCTTGCGAAGTCTGTATAATTAAGATCGCTTCCACGTAAAAATAAATGTACTAAATAAAGAGACTCTACCAATTTCCGTTTGCTCGACTGCCGTGCCAAATACCGGAGGTATATATTGTTTTTCTTGGCTGCGAGCAATGTTTCTAAGCATTCATTTACTGTAAAACTTTCGAATTATCTAGCAATGTGAGCATAACATTGCTCGTGCAATGTCTGTGATTTAAAGCCCATGCACCGTTACTGGAGATGCATTCCATTTTCACGCAATAGAAGACAAATGAACTGAACATTTATTTTCTACAGACATTCGAAATTGGTATGCAGCGATTGGTGTTCTTTTGTACGCAAAGATTTCATGAAATTACTAAATACCGCGTACCATAGCGCAAATTATGCCGATATCATACGTACAGTACACGCGCAGTTGATGTGAATATGTTTTGATTAAATTTGCTTAGCGGGAGAAAGCCTGCCTACTTCTGTTCTTTCGAATACAGGGCCATATAAAAGAGCATATCTTGATTTTCCACATTAATCATTTCCTATGTCAAAAACAGCTGAGAAATTTTTTACTGACTGAATTCCAGATATTTTTGGATGAGGTAAGTTTACTACTGCCACATGTAAGCGAACAATGCAATCAAAAACTGCAGAAATAAATTTAAGGACTACAAACTATGGCAATGTTATCACAAGCAAAATAACTGAACAAACCTAACAATAAGCAGTCATGTTAAGGCGAACATTGCACCTTCTTTCACAAAATGTCTTTCAACCAACCTGGTTCCTTTGGTTCGGCACGGCATGAAAACGAAACGCAGAAAATCAAAAGATTTGCAACTTCGCGCCTTGAAATCTGATATTCGACTTCCCGTTCATGCCTTAATTTCACATCGACATTGCTCCCCAAGAGCAGCTTTCCCGCCGCGTTGGTCTCCTCCGCATAGCGCGTCAGGAAACGCAAGGCGCCGCCTCCGCATTTACATAGGAACCCTCTCTCGATCCAAACATAGCGCAAGCGACTCGTGCGTTCTCTTCGCCAATAGCTATCAGAAGGCCGCTCCCTGCTTTGAAAATTAGCGAGTTGGAGCCAGTCCTCTTTTAAGCGAAGCGCGAAGCGACGTTTTGCACGCACCATTTGCTCCTGCAAACTTGCTCCGTGATCCAACGAATAGCTGTAGGCTCCTTTCATCTGCGACTCCGTTTCCTCTTTGTTTGGTTCGGAAAAAAAGGCATTGTAATTTCAAGGTGCGGAAAGGGACCAAATTATATTCCGGGAGCAACATTAAATATTGATCTAATGAGGTAAGTTCAGCAATAACTTATATATATACGCATAAAAACAAACTAGCAAGAAGGTGCAGAGAGCAGAAACTTTCAAAAGCCAGGTGTTTTTAAGTGCAGGATAGTGAATAGCCGGAAAATGGAAACACATGACTGATTTAAAGCCCCGCGGAGTCAGAGCTTAAATTCGCATTAAGGTCGCGAAATCGGATGCTGTTACAAGATAAATCACGTTAGTACCATTTCAGATTAGAGAATGCTCATAATAGGCACTTTTAAATATACTTTGTCTTCTTCACACGCAATAAGTAAAAATTAGTAAGGCAAATAATTATAAATGCAAGAGAGCAGATGTAGCGAATTTACATCCGGGTTTCCCGGTAAGTTGAAAACAATTTCTCGTAAATTTTCCTCCCGCCCACCCAACCTAAACGTTGTTTAAATAAAAGCACATAGGTTGTGCAGACTAAGTTCCTTTTGCAATCTCGAGAGTACTTATTGTTTTCCTACCTAGTCACTTTTCTAAGGTTTGTATTGTAGTTCGGAAACCATTGGGACTTGGTTTTTATTGTAGTTCGCAAACCCTTGGGACTTTTCAACTAGGCTGCTTGGTCTAAATAGGATACCTGCTTCCAAGCTGTCAAAACACTCCCGAGATTCTCGGGCTTCACAGTTATATTACTTGAACTTTTTTTGAAACATATATTCTGCTGCATATGTGTAGGACTGAATAGAGATCAAAAGACGCGCTTCCATGCTTCCAAAACCATTAAGACCTTTTTTACAGCGGGTGTAGAAATTATCGTAGGAAAAGAACACTTTTACGCTCTCCAGAAACATTTTTGTGCTCCTTAATGAGAAAACCGAGACATGTTATATGCCTTTTTTACCGCTTACAGATAGTTGCCGAGATGTGAAGAGAATAAAAAAGAATTTATGTTGTGGGTCAGCATTTTATAACAACCTTTAGCATTTAAACCATGCTTAACTTTTCGTACATACATTTATACGACGGCAGTGGACCAACAGAGTAATTTCCAAAATACTAATTTTTGTATCATGCGAAAATTTGCATGCCACACTACGCCGCACATTCTCAGGTTGGTGCTCTTCGGATTTTGATTCAATACGACAGTTTGTTACTTACGCGCAATTTCGCAAAAATGCCAAGTGTACATAATTTCGGTATGCGCGACAGCACTCGTAAGAATTCAGACGCCACTTTAGTGCGCATGAAAACAGTTTAAATGTACATAGAAACCTCTGCTCGTGAACGATTTTCTCGTTGGAGGCTCAACTAACAAAGAAAATGACGGCCTTCTGTCTGGAAAATTCACGTCAGAAACGACAGCTATGCGGTACATTTACTCTAAAACCTCCTTAATTTGACCCACGCTAATTTGTAAAACCATATAAATCGAATACTCCGTCCGGACCCGTCAAATGCATAGCATCAACTATTCTACGGCGCGAAACTCTCATTACTGCGGAAGAAATCTGGCCCCGTTTCGCTTAATTCGGACAAGAACTGGCATGTGCGCATGCCACCGGAGATGCGTTGATGGTGGTAAGTGAGTGAGTCAGATATGTGGCCACTATAGCCCAACTGGCGCTTTTCTCAAACAGAAAAGTAAAGGCCCCGTACTTGCTAGGTCTGTTCTGTGATCCGCCATTTTCTTCTTTCTTTTAGCTTCGTGTGCGTCTCCGTCGTGTTGTCAGCGTTCTTCGTATTATCCGATAGCCTGTAATCGTTTTACATTACGCTGGGTGCATGTACACAAAGTGGGATTTTTATTGCGGGTGCATTATAGCGGGAGTATGTGTATGTGCGTACACGGAAGAGTGCTAGATGCCCTCATTTTCGAAGAGGACATGTGTTTGTTTTATCGGACAGCATACAAGCCCTGCAACGTCAGCTGCAACTGAGAAATGTAGGTATTTCCATCTAAATTTCTCGTACAGAGCAGTTAACGATACATATTTGTGTTTAAATAACGGCATATTGACGTCAGGCAGTTTCTCGTCGAATTTTTATTTAATCGACATTCGGTTATTAGGGACATGTATCCTTGTCCTGTCAAATTTGAATTAGCGGAATTTTACTGTACTGAGTTCGTCAGCTTGGCGGTCTTAGATCGACTGATATAGACTGTATAAGACTGGAAAAACACTGCAGACGATTTTACGGAAGTATAGCGGAAGGAGCCGCCGCGGTGGCTGAGTGGTTATGGCGCTCGGCTGCTGACCCGAAAGACGCGTGTTCGATCCCGGCCGCGGCGGTCTAATTTCGATGGAGGCGAAATTCTAGCGGCCCGTGTACTGTGCAATGTCAGTGCACGTTAAACAACCCCAGGTGGTCGAAATTCCCGGAGCCCTTCACTACGGCGTCTCTCATAGCCTGAGTCGCTTTGGGACGTTAAACCCCTATAAGCCATAAACCGATAGCGGAAGGTTGCGTTTTCATTTTTCGTTTATGGGTTGCTTCATATAAACGACCATTAAAATTCCTTCGACGGTTGTGCCATTCAGTGTTCAGACGGCCTGCTATATCAGGCTTATTTTGTACCTGAAGAGCATGGTACCTTATTATGTGGCGGTCTGAGTCCACCCCTCCTCTGCTATAATGTGGTGATTCCGGAGGTCTTTGTAGGGCTTACTGAATTACAAATCCATTCCCCTGGAGCTTACGTAGAATTTAGGGTGAAGGGCAAAGTTAGAAACTACCGCCCTGAACATAGTTCTACTAGACTTGGTAGTTAACATTATGTGGCAACACTTTGGCGATTGGTAGGCGGCAATAGTCTTTAGTGCTTGTCATTTCTCTCCGCAACCCTTCAATATGTGTTTTCATTTCCCTGCAGAGGGTCATCGAAATGTTACCGTCATTATTAGAACAAGCTTGAAAAACTTATCCTTTAAGCACGCTATTAGCCTCGAATTTGCTAAACCGGGCACGTCATTGTATGCTGTCTGCTGAGCGCATGGTCAAAAGATCAATTGGTGAAGCCAACCAGCAAAGAAAGCCGGTGACGAAAGAAAAATTAAACGAACGTTTATGTTGTCCAGAACACCGAACCTTCGATAGTCATCCTCGCGTCGCTGCTACAGAGTTCAGCGAGCTGCTAGAAGGTGGTGAGTAGCAGTGAAGATTATAAACTTGCTTTGCAATTTCACGAACCGGTCACATTTCTTAACACTATGAAAGGGCATTTTCACTCTTCATCTTGTCGGGCTTTCAGTTGTTGTTTTTTAAGCGAAAGCTCCATTACGTTAGGTAAAGCCGATTTCGTCATGCCTTGCTCGTTCACCTTCATGTGAGCCACAAGTCAAGTGTGGCTACCGGCCTTGCCATATGTGGTCTACCATGTTGTTCCACCAGTTGAGCTTTTACCCCTGACTTTTTAACTGTGACCTTGACATTGGACCTTTGAAGTTTGACCTTTCGATTCACTGGTAGAGGGCGGCAGAAAAGTCACGTGAAAATCGCGTGAGGTCGTGCGATGAAAACTGCCGTTGTGACTTCAGTCGGGGGGAATATATAGGCGGCAGCGTTCATTCGGTGACCAACCTCTCGCGATCAATGATTAATTGAACAGCCACTTGCCAAGGTGGCAGGGTGGGCGCGCAGCATATCTAGTGTGCGGAACGCACTCAACGTTACAGACGCCAAGCTACGTCTAGTTGTCCGGTACACCACAGCTTTCGCTCTCTAACCAGGTTCAGCAGTAGTTATTTATAGGCAGGAGTAGCGTCTAGTTTAGCACCAGGTTTAAGCTTGATGTAACTTTTGGATGTTGCTCAATTACCTTTAAAACGCTGCTTTGTGACGGCAGTGGCACAAACAATTCATGTTATATAAAGAGAGAATAGTTTTTCTCTGCTTCTTTAGTAATAGAGCAAGTGGTGCAAGAAGAGTTTTGATGCATATTTTTACGTGGCAAAATATTTTCAAAAACGTAAATTTAAACGTACGGTAGAACAAACGGGTTGCACCAAATTCACATTTCAAATGCCGAGTTCTTCCCGTGGCTTCAGGCGACTAGAAAAACAGCCCACCTAATCTTCGCTATTTTTCTCTTTCCCTTTTTCAGCGACAGATCTTGGCCCCAAGTACAGAGTCACCTCAGACGGCGACCTGTGCGTGTTCGGAGCTACCGATGTGTCCGACGCACGACATCGCTACCGCTGTCACGTCCGACACCGGCTGACGGGGGACATCCGGCCTAGCGTCAGCGCTGGCAGCCTCTTCGTCACCGGTAAGCTTGTTCCCTTTCTGTTTCTAAGCTCCATTCTGTCGTTTCCTTTGATTGCACAACGTTTTGATTGTCTGAAATTTAATGTCAAATAGAAAATCTGCCGGAATCGCATTGTTAATGTTCTTTGTTGGAGCAGCAGACATGCCGTATCTGGAGTCATAAAAACGACTTGCCGAGCAGTCACCTTCAAACTGGGACAGTGAATTGACAGGGCTAACCTGCTGCCCGAAAAAAATTGGAGGCATTTATAGTATCAGAAATATTGGCTGAAGCACCTAGCCACAAAGTATCTCGTTGCATTATCTGCTCAGCAGGCAATTTCTCTTCAAACGCAATCTCTACTCTTTAGATCGTTCTGTCACAGTGTAGAGCGTAAAATTGCTTGCAAGTATGGCATTACCATTTTCCCAACTCAGTGAAAATACAGGGTTTTGTTTGCTTTTGCGTGCCAAAGTGTTCAGGGCCGTTCAATCGGCGCACCTGTTCTAACTAATTTGAACTTCCTGAGTTGTATAGCATCTGCATCAGTGTGCAACCCACACGGTGCATCCCTCCTTCGGCCGCGGTCAAATATACTTGCCTTTCACCACGCCTGAAATAAATTCTGCTGACTCTTTCCCCGTTATACGGAGCCTGCCCTGTACCTTCGTTTAACCTTGTTCTATAGAACTTGGTAGGTGTCCAGAGGCTGCCTTCTCCGGGCACCTCCTGATGGGTGCACCTTAGGGCACCTACCGGTCCCGGAGAGTATCCGGAAGGTTCCCCGATTCCCTGAAATCCCATAAGGGCGCTGGAAGTGCAGACGAACCACATACCGCGATTCTCTTTCAGTGCTAAGCAGCCGCCGCATCCACTTCCAATTTGCGACAAAACACAGCTGTTGTCGAACCTGATACAGAGCTGTAGCCTAGTTTCTATTATAATTTTTTTTCGTTCCACTTCTGTGTGGGCTTCTACTGTGTGGAGGTTTTGTGGAAGGTATAGCCAGCAGGTTAATGGTGGGCGGTGCTTCTTGAGGTTGAACGAGGCGGATGCAAGATAGGGCAGTGGTAGGATAGGGTGGCGGTGGGTTTGCGGGAAGCCATCTGGTGAGGGTTGCTTCTAGAGGGCAGAGTGGAATGTGAGGCTCCTCGCTTAGGCTAGAGGCTTCATTAATAGACATAAAATTCTCAGGGGGGAGGAGAGCGTACAGTACCACTGCTTTCGCAATAAAACATTACAAGTCTTTACAGAAGTTTCGATCTGAGACCAGTCTTAACCAAAGTGGTGAACGATTACTCCAGACCAGTACTTATAGGGGTTGGAAAGACGCTACTACACTGCATGCGAGTAGCGACACAAAGAGGGCTGCAGGAAAAGAAAGTGGTACAAAAGGAGCACGAACACGCGCGCACACGCGACGCGCGAAAAGCGCTCGCACACACGCACACAAGTGCAGTTTCCGGGAAGGTACATTTTTCGTGGCACGTGGGCCCGTGATCGTAAAATGTTTTTTTCTACTTTAAAGGTGGTTTACTTGAATAAAAGAACGTCAGATATCACACACATATATCGCGAATGCATCTATTTTCTAAACAACAAGAAAGTGGATGTGCGTCACCAGTCTAGGTTTCTCTTACGAAATCGTAACGCCGTGAACTAATTTTAAAAGTTCAAGGAAGTGGAAGATATATACATGTCTACAAGCTTGGAAAGAAGGTTGTGCACTTTCAACGAAGTTGCCCAAATTTTATCACGAAGTGATGTGTGTTTTTGTGGTGATAAGTAAAATCACCCTCATTTTTGCCCGATGAGATGAGCAGGGGTGGAGGACATTTGTTACAAATTTAATACTTTGTATTTTCAATTCATCCACGTGCCCTGCTACACCCGATCGAGTGACTAGACGGTTATGGGTGCGGGACTACGACGGGTGTCTAATGTGTCCATCGCGAGCTGAGTGAAATAAAGAGCTGGGCGTATCCGGACACATTGCCTCGTCTTCCTCCACCAAGCCGTGGAGCGGCCGAAGTGTCGATAATAAATGTCTCACTGAAAAGTTCCTGCTTTCAACTCACGTTTCCCCCCCCCCCCCCCCCCCTCGAAATGCAATAAAACCTACCTTTGTGAGTGCGTATATATATATATATATATATATATATATATATATATATATATATATATATATATATATATACACCCTGGAGGCCCTCCAACTCCTTTTTTCTTGTTTCCCGTAGCAGAGGGAACAAGTGTCGAAAAAAACCTTGTGTCATGAAAGCAGCTGGGACTGCTCTCGGTGCATCACGTATGTTCGAACAGCCACGAACTCACAAACGTCCCCAATAAGCTTCCCTGACTTTTCTTTGGACACGGCTGGAGAAGAATACCATTGCAGTTGTCCGCACTCTTGAACATCTTCCCCACCGCCGTGAGACAGAGAAAAGCCGTGTTCAGACCCGTCATCGAGACCGGACGGAGGCTGCACAAACCGAAAGGGTGTCATTCAACGCACAAGAGAACGGAGGGGCCTGCCAGGAGGAGCGCGATAAACGGTCTCGCATCGGTGAAGGAAAGCCCGCATCTATTTCATTGCCTGGCAGCGAAGCCCAACTGCCCCTCTCATGTCTCGCTGGCAGGTGATGGAGAGAACGAAGGCGCGGTGAGGTGGAACGCGCAAAGGGGACCTACGCAGACGCACGAACTTGACAAAAGCACGTACACCACGCACGCTTGACTCTTTGGACTTCGCGTGGAGGGAAGGCCTTCTCACAGTGACGCTTCTGAGAACAGGCCGAACTGGTGAGGCTCTGCGCTGCCCTCCCGACGCCTGTCACCCAGAGTCGCTGGGGCAGAAAAACTCTTCCGCTCGTTCGGAAATCACTGACTCCTCAGGTCCAAAAATGAAAGTAAAAAAAAAGAAGGAAAAACTTCGGCCACGCTCTATCCTGGCCTTGACGATGAAAGGCGGCACTCACGCAATCCCCGCACTTGCGTGTGGTGCCGAAGCAGCAGCATAGTGCTTGCAGCAGCAAGCAACTAGACGCGGCAATTCGCCTCTCCCAGCTCGACTCTGGAGCATAGGAAGGTTTTGGCTAGATCTGCCTGCAGTGAAATTAAGGGCTGCTGTCCTAAATTACGGGGCTCAATGGGTCGTAACCGGTTAGTTTAGGATACGGGGGTCTGCTCTGCAAGAAGAGCAAAAACAAGAAAAGAAATCTGTGGCCCTGCGGCTCCCCGTTCCCCTTCGTAACCAGCCCTCTTTACGGCAATACTCCATCACTGGCGATTTCCTTACTTTTTCCTTCATTTTCCCAGCAGGCATTGCATGCTTTTTTTTTCTTGCGTTAAATGAATTGATGTTGCGTTGCATGCATCGGCCGCCCGCGTGTTACTGAAACCCGTTTGTTTTCGCATTGCTCTGGAAAACAATATGGCCATTAACGTACTTACTGCTCCCGTTCTGTTTGTTTCTTTCTTTAAGTGCCCGTAATGGGTTACTGTGCTTGTTGCTTAAGCCCTTACAAAGCATGCCTGCATCTTAACGGCCGGGCGGGGACAGTTCATAAGAATTAAATTGCCATCTGATGTGGGCGTTGGTGCCTTTTGAAGATTTATGAGTGCAGCGCTCCATAGACAAAGGTGATTTACTCGCTGCATAGCACGAAAAAAAGTTCGGTTTCTTCGTTCATATTGCTTAGAATAATAGTTTGTTAATTACAAAAGAATTGATATTTCAAAACTAATCATTTATTTCGTGAAGTATAACAGCATGCCGTAAAACCTGATTTATTTATGAAGCAAAATAAATGTTTAGGGCATCCTCACTCGGTGTTTTTCTGCACAGTTATGAATAGCAAGGGCAAGTGATGTAAGCCTGATCTTTTTCGAGTCAGAGCTCTGTTATTGGTTTAGTCTGGCGTTGTTGTAGCTGTGCTGGTGGCCTGAAATCTAAATAAATTGACATTCATTTTGAGCGCAACAATAAACATAAACAAAGGCAATTAGTCTGTTTTTCATGGGCTTTCTTATTCCGTTTGGCAGGAAACGGCTAATCCGAAAGCAGGGTGTGGCAAAGGCGCACTGAATGAAAACCTATTGCTCCCATGAAGCTTGATTCAAGGAGAAAAACGCGTTTAATTTAGAACCCATTACTTGCCCAGTGCAAAGCCAGATTTACGCTTTTCAGGGGGCGACGTTGCAGCCCGTGTTGCCAAAGCTAGGCCTAACGCGATTACCGCCACGCGACAAATTTGCGAACAGCAATAAGCCGGGGCAATCACTGAACCGTCGTCTTGTGAAACGAGTTTCCGCGTACGGCCCGTCATCCGATGCGGGTCTTGCCTTGGACGAGTCGCGACCTTTCCCTGCACCTTGTTAAGGGCTAAGTGGCCTTTCAGGCATTTCATACCACTGTACTTGAGCGAGCGCTAAGTGCAGCTTTTAGCCTCGGAAACCAATATCGTGCACTCTTCTTTGTGTTGAAAGCATTTGGTTCTTCAGGCAAACCGTGTAACATGCAGTGGACTTCGTAACGTTTACAGAGTATGCCATTAGTGCTTTCCTTTAAACGCGCAGAGCGCGGGTTGAATCTCTTTTTTTTTTAGCCACTTTCTGAAACGCCTGTAATCGGCTTCCGCAGTGCTAAGCCGTTTCTCGATGAACAAGCTAATGCCGCCTGAATTTAGCAAGTGGGGCGTTTGAAAGCTAATTGATACCGCAACTTGGCAATGGCTCGCAATTTTATTGCGAGCAATATCAGATCGCCGCAAAGACCAGTTGGGCAACGCGTTGCACGCCACTGCGCATTAATCTAAAAAGCTAGATTTCTGATACAGTTAAAAACAATTCTTCCCACGACAGAAAATTTTTTAGCTAAAGATGTGAATAGGCAAAGAGTTTTTCAAGAGTTCATGCAAGTAAGCGAGTATACCCTTCGTGTAAACCGAAGGAAACAAACAGAGGCCAATATCGCAACCCCAGTATTTCCTCATCTTGAATCCTTAAATGAATGTAATTTAAAAGGTTCTTCATTAGCTCACATTGTTGAATGCTCACATATTGTCAGACTCCGTGCGGTCGTGTGCTTTGCTTTGGTTTACTCGCCGACGGGTCGCAGTGTCTTTCGGCACATGAAAATCTTCCACTAAATGTACTACGCCTCCGGCCGGGCGCTGCCTAAAGTATACAGATACATTACATAGTTATCCTTTCATTTAATATAAAAAGCCCGTTCAACTTTACCAGAAAGAAGAAATAGGCAGCTCGCGGTCTTTCTGAGCCCTTATCTCGTGTCGCGTTCCCGTACGTTTTTACCTGGTTCTTTAGACAACCGCCTACGAATTCGTTGCCTCGACAGCATGAAACATAACGGATGCCTGCGACTAAACGTCGCTGGATCAACGAGTATTTGTACCGTCAGCGTTGATCCGGAATGATCGCGTACCTTTGAGCAGTGCTAGCCTGAAAGTTTGGCTGAGTGGCTGTAGTAATCTAATGCTAAAGACCAGCAGGTTTGTGATCAGCGGTCGACATTTGACAAAACCAGAGAGCAAGATTTGCGATGTACCAGTGTTTCGAGGTTTTTTAAAAAAAGCCATTATGTGCTGAAACCTTATTTCACGCCTTCTTCAATGTCGCTTTCTCAGACTGAACATGTAGTGCACTCAAAATTATAAAATTAAAATAGGCTAACAGCACTCGGTGCGATCCACACGGCACCGACGATTGCGATGCACAAGTTGGCTTTACCCAGTCCTAAAAATACCAAAAGATAAAGTTAAAATTGTAATAAGGTCTAAACTAAGAAAAACATACCAAGTGACTGCCTAAACGTTATAAATCTTTTGATGGACTACTTATTGCCACATTATTGCCATGTTCTCCTGGTCCAGTGTATGCAGCTGTACCGTAAATGATGCTCTGTAATGGGAACAGTCACCTCCGATCCAATTGGCAAGCTAGTTCAATTCGGAAGAGGCTGACTTAAAGGAAAAATAAAGTTACTGGAAATAAATTCTTCACAATTATGCCGCATGTAAGTAAGACGGGATATATTGACGGCCATTTCCACTGGCCCTTTTTACTACAAAGCACACTCTCCAGTCAGTTTCCTTTTTCACCGTCTCATCACGCCTGCCGCCTTTAGTGCAGCGCCAAAGAGAAAACAGGAATGAAAGAAACGCTTCTCGAGTCCTGATTTGCATGCGTGTAAAAGCGCACACTTCTAAGCAACTACGAGGGGATATCTTTTGAAGTTACCGTAGGGAATTGTGTAGAGAAGCAGTGTGCCTAATGCGACCAGCCGGTCTCATTACGCATTCTGTTGCTCTATTGCGCACGTTAGGTTTCCAGGTCACAAAAGGCGCATAGCGAATGTGAATCATGGAAGCTACTAGGGACATGCGTTCGCAGGTTAAATTCATTCAATTTTTTTTTCGCGTGTGTGCTTATATATTCGGGAAATAATGATCCATCATTGCTTACCTCTCATTAATTATACCCAACTCAATAATGTCATTTGCCCTCAGCAGGAAGCACACAGTATGCAGATCATTAGGGACCTGATTCATCTTTCTTCTCGAGTAATAATTTTCGCTGTGTTGGATAAAATTACGTTAGTAACGACTGGGGCGTGAGCGTTAAGAGTACTACGTCAGAGTAATCTACGGTGCATCATAAATATTGCTCAACGAAGTGGCGTGGAGAGCGGTGGGTAATGAGCAGAACATACCGAACCCGGAACAGCATCGGTGCGTACCAATAAGTTAGTTTCTTTTTTTGCGGAACATTGAGCATTCCTTGGAACCCAGCTCATGCATTAAATGAACAAAATGTCTTGAACCGACGGATTTCTTCTAAGTGTTTTTTAATGTTGAACTTGTTTTTCTGAGAAGTGTCTGTCAGTTCTTAAAACTGATTTTTTGAAGTGCCCAGAAGGACAACTGTTTTTGGACTCAGTAAAGAAAATTCGGTAAGTTTCAAGCGTGCTATGGTTGTGTTGCCTTAATTTTTCCAAAGCTCTAAATTTGCCTTGAGCCACAACGCTACCTCTATGAAACATTTATGTGATCCTTGCCGTCACATAATTAAATTTTACTTGAAAAACAAACATGCAGCCTTGCCCGCGAAAACCGTTTAAATTACAATAGGGCCCTCTTGGGCTTCAGTACAAATCGTTAAATGTCTTAAATCTAGATGCATAAGATGTAAGAAACACCATATAAATAACCGGTTATAAAGGCCAAGAACTCAGCTGAAGAAGATATTTAATTATTTATTTATTTACTTATTTATTTCGCATACCCTCCATCGCCAAAGCATTGTAGAGGAGAGTGGGATATAAAAATTCAAACCAGAGCATAAAAGCCGCTGGCATGTAGTACAAAATACAAAATAAATCATATAGCGTGAAAGGTTAAAAAGCGAGAAAACGAATATAATTGCACTGAAAAAGTAGATCGAAAAGCGGCATGAATAACAATAAGAGAAAACGGCAAAAGGAGAAAAGGCATTAATAAACACTTAGGTGACATGACGAAAATGATTGAACAATGCTTTCCTGAAAAGAGCGTAATCTGATATAGATGTCATCTCTGTGAGAAGGTGGTTCCAGTCTTGTTAGTGCGGCACTTAAGAAGAGCAACCTTGTGACGATGGTCGGCAGGTGAGGAGAGGCAGCTAGGCGACATGATGAATTCACGATGTAGAGACTCATGGTAGTAAATTTTATGAAACAAGCAAATGCGAAAAATTTTACGGCGCAAAGACAGACACGGCAAGCCGACGTTAGACCTCATTAACGTTATGCTGGATGTTAGATTATAATTAGAAAGTGCAACATAATGATATCAACCAATATATTGCACTATTTCAGCAGCATGAGATAAACTGTTTTGATTGGAATCCCAGATGGAGGCAGCATATTCAAGTTTGAGTCGGATAAGGGTTTTATAATGACGAGTTTTATTGAAGTACAGGTTTTACTGAAATTTCGTCTTAAGTGTCCTAAGGTGCGATTGGCGTTGCTAATGACTTGCTGCTACCGGCGGTAATAAGTTGAAAGCTTGTAGAGGTGGTAGCAGAATGACTAACATAGCATCAGCGATGGTCAATAAGATGAATCTACGTTTTCTCTTCAAAAGAAAAACAACAATTAATGTTGATAAAATGAAGTTGTAAACTAAAGCAGGCTGGTACATAGTAGAAAGTGAACAGAGCGAAACTTGTGACTATAACTGAGAGCGTCTGAGCGGGCAACGACTACAAACTTATTGCTTTTTTTTTGCGCTGATGCCTATATATACAAGGCTTCCCAGGTAAATGTAACCAAAAAAAAAAAAAACGAAGAACTGCCCTAACCCAGTGAAACGAGCTGAGGGCTGTGCAGACTCTTGCGGCCTATTCTGCGGTATTTTCTTTTCTTCAATGTTATTTATTATCTAGGCCTAATTAGCTAGCACTTCAATTATTGGCTTCAGGAAATAGTTTCATTGCCGTATATGTAGATTGTTTTGGAAAAAAAGCTAGAACCTTGTTTCCACCACGGTACGATTTACGTAGATTTATTTACTGGCCATCAAAGAGAGCTATCATTTGTCCACCTGCTGGCTCACATCTCTGCCCCAGTGTGCACGCAAAAGTCCATTAGAAAGAGCACTCCATAACAAAAAAGTGAATTTTGTTCCCTGAAACGCGTCTAGGGCCGTTGAAGTGTCTCACCGTTGTCATACCAAGGCTTTTTGTCTTGTGCTAATCACTGTTGAAGGCTTCTAAAAAAACTACTTTACGTGAGCGGAACCTTAGTGCAAACGTTTTATTCAGCTGTTTTTCAAAGCAATCTACGATTTCTGTATTGAAGCGGTCTTCTGAAGCCAGTATTTAAAAAAAAAGTTAGTTAATAGGGCTCAACTAATTAGATCACTTTAAATATGGCAAAAATACTGCAGACGGGACTCCGAACAGCCCTCAGCTGGTTTCACTGGGGCTAGGAGCTTCCGTGGTTTTTAAAAGCTTACTTACATTTGGCTAGGGCACTTGGTATATAAGCAAACAGTATACTACGGACAAACGCGTGAAATCAAAGCATAGGCTCTAAATTCGACTGCTGCAGCCGGGATCTAACCTGTGTCTTTCGGGTTAGTAGCCGAACGCTCTAATCATTACGCCACAGCGGCGGGTGTGTAGTACAGCAGAATAGCAAATATTGAGAAAGAGTTCATCCTGACTCTTGCGGGGTCATCGAATTAAAGGAAAAGAACGAAAGACTGACAACTTCTTTTATTCTCACCGTTCCGGACCTGAGTATACACTTAGGGAACAATTTTCGGTTGCTTTCATTAGTGAAGGCAAGAAAATCTGTGAAGGCATATCTGTGAAGGCAAGAAAATTTCCTATCCTGGAAAAAGCTCAAACTGATTGTCCGTGCCTTTCTCTCTGCAGAGCGTGTGCGCATGTCAGAAAACATGGTGCCAGGCAATAATCGCGTATCTTATCATCGGCGTTCAAACTAATCACTTCCGTGGACAGAGAAAGTGCAGGCCGCTGATGAGAGCAAGTTAATGGCAACAAAAACACTACCTCCACCTATCCGACCGTACCCCTTCTAGAATGCTTTTTTTTATTTTCCGAGCAGTTTTTGATGCGAAGATTTATCGCCATGTTGCTTTTTGAAGCTTTCAGCAGAAATTACTAATTTCGGTTCGGTACGCTTGTGCGAAGCGCTTCTTTCCAGACGGCTTGAACCTTTACTGTTAATGCCTCTCTTAACTTAAGGATTCCTCTTTATCGAGAATGCTTCGAAAGCAGTTCTGTTTTTGCATGTCCGGCACAAGCCTCACCATATGTGCCGGGTTTCAAACGCGGTACAAATTATAATTATCACGATGATAGGATGGCTTCGAAGCCACCGGCGAGAGAGTTTCATGTTGGTGCGTTCGCATTCGCAGAGCCCAACGGCAAGCTAGCACCTCGGATCCTGAAGGGTCAGGCGTCGGTGGAGGCTGCGCTGGGTGAAGACGCTGAAATGCCGTGCCTGGCCCGCGGTCACCCGGCGCCCAGCACCCGCTGGTTCCGGCGCTCGCCGCGGGGCACTCTGAGCCCCGTGCGGTCGGGCTCGCTGCACCTGCCGGGAGCCCTGCTGCTGCGCGCGGTCAGGGAGTCCGACCAGGGCCGCTACACCTGCCTCGCTAACAACAGCGTCGGCGAGGACCGCACCGACACAGAGCTGCTCGTCAGGCGTAAGTCTGTCCGCTGCACTGGCGGTGTTCTTCGGCTGTCTGTGCTGATATACATTTTGTATAAAGGCTCAGGTATCTTATCAATAAAAGGATAAAGTAATTATGCCTTCGACCTCAGAAAGCAACTGCATGCTCCCAAAGTTAGAAAGTAAATCAACACGATTCTGTTGAGGCTTCAATAGAGTAAATTGCTGGGATAGTTGGTTCATAATGCGCAATGGTGGAACCAGCGAAACAGACGCAGCACAAGAACAAGGAGACACACACACATAACACACAACGCCAGCGGTGTTGTGTGTGTGCATCCTTGTTCTTGTCCGGCGTCTGTCTCGCTAGTCCCACAATTGCGCTGTTGAGGCTTGTATTAAAAAAATATATTTACTTAAAAGAAACGTATAGCCAACAGCAGCCAGGATGCAAACCCTAAAAACAGGCTGATATGCGGCGTTCGTTAATTCCAAGATTGTTGAAATGCATGGTGTCGTCACCATTTTCTTTATTCTTGGCTTTGGGTTAGAAGTTAATTTCTCTTGTTGCTAGTTAACACTGCTGCGCATAGAGTTCTCGAAAATGCCATAGTACTTTATTATGCTGTTTTTTATGTTATTGCTTCAAGAATTTGGCCTGCTAATAAATGCGAAAATAATATTTTTTTTTGCGTCCCATTCACTCTGTACCCCTGGATGACTTCCAATAGTTAACAAGCTATTGCCTATTGACAGTACTCTAAGGATTTTTTCTCCAAGCGTAACTCAAGGGGCATCCGCGTAAGGTTACTTGATCCCAGAATCCCTGACTGATACTGATTCTATTTTTAACCATTTGCCCAGAGCCGACAACTTTGCAAATCAAAAGAAACACGTTCGACTTCTAGGGATGGTGAATATTACTTCAAGTAATTGTATTCCCGATCCTAATCTTTGCGTTCAGTACTTGCCCTGATAGCTGCAGTGTATCGCAAAGATAAAGTTAAGTAGCTGTGGAGGTAGAAGAAAAAAAAAACATTCGCAAAGTAGTGCTAAAGGTGGCGGCAAATGGGTCGGCAAATATAAAATGGACATATAAGGTCCAGTAGAGTGATGCGTTTATATCTAGGCAGTTGCTGCAGACTGCCCTCAATTAAGCCTATTCGTTACCTTCCTGAGTGGAGTCCAGAGATGGATTCCAAGGATACATGAAGGGCACCATATACGGAGAGCATTGTTCCTATTGTAACCCGGCTAGAGTATGCAGCTTTGCGCCACACACAAAGAGTTTTCTCGGTGTTGTCGAATGATGCCGTCCCGCGTGTCTTCAATAAGATTGGAAAGTCAAGAGGCCAGCATATGGAAATACGGCGAATTAATTACCCCTAGCAAGCGATATATTAGAACGGCAAGCTCAGCCATTGCAATGTCGGTGGTGACATGTATGATTCCATATGTACCCATATTCCAATTTTTAATTTTTAAATTCATATGTAAATGCTCGCTGTTAAAAATTAGGCTTTCAGAATTTTTTATGCCGAACCAATATGCACTCCACCAAACACATAGCTTATACGAAAGCTTTCACGTAGCTTATACGAAAAAGCACAGATTAAAGGATGAAATTCTGGCCTTCAGTCACTAATTAACCAAACACAATTATTACACGCCTTAATAAATACAGTTAGCTTGCATGTTTATATTAAAAACGTATAGTCCACCGTTATCCTAGATTACAGTATTTGCTGGAATATTCTTCGCAGGTGTGTGTTACGATATTACGTATTCAAACCAACGATGACCCGTTGCCGGTGTAGTACCTTGCATTCAGAGAAAAAGGACAGAGATAAAAGGGAACATGAAAAATAAGCTGAGGTAAAAAATGTAGTGTTGAGTTCATAAGTACATAAACTTTTCTCATCGGCACGGCTGACAGCACATCTTTGCGTAGAACACACACTTTGGGCTCGTAATGCATTTAGCGCCAACAGAGAAGCGCTGTGCTGTGCTCAAGAACGTCTCTGTACTTGTCCACTGACGAAGCATAAAAGATTCTTGGACGGTAGCCGTAATGATCGTCAGATGTGAAGGCCTGCCGGGTACTATTATGTGTTTTGACAGCGCAGTGCTTGCAATATTGGCTACGGCTCTCCCTTAATGACAGTCCTGACTTCGCTTTTGTTCCAACGTACTGAACATGAATGAGGATAAAATTTTACACAGACCCTTTGCCGCCGTGACGCCTAAACGAGCATAAACACCTAAGAACGCAAACCTGTGAGTGCGAGGTAAAAAAAAAGTTCCAGGAAACCTCTCCTTCAAAAAAACCATGAAACGTAAAAATTTTGCAGACTTTATTACGCGCCGCGACTCAAAGTTACCATAAAACGCGATACTCCATAACAAGGAAGCTTGAAAATAATAAAAAAAATATGCCCTCAGACAACTTTCATTCCGCAACATAAACACAAAGGGAGAAGTTTGATCAAAAGCGTCGAGCAACCATTAGCAGACGTTAATTCAAAAGGACAACAATATTGCCCTGGGATAAGGCGTTGTGCAACAAGGGCGGAAATGAGGCGCCGATACTGTATAAGTTGGATCTACATGCGGAAAGAAATCACTTCTGCGAAGCTGAACACAAACTGCTTGCTGTATTTCACCTTTCTTTCTCGCTGCCCTTTCATTGCGAAGAAAACGCAGATTCCAGCGCTTTTTGGTGGAGCGAGATACGTAACTTACTAACGAGTAAGAGGGCTCCGCCCGCTTGGCTCGTTTATCTCTCGGCCGCACTTTCTAATTATTCTCGCGGGAACCATTAATTTGAGAAAGAGAGAGAGAGAGAGCGGCCGGCCCGGCAGAAGCGGGGCTTTAAACTGCGCGTTGCACACCCACTCGCGGAAATGTCACCACAGCGCGGATCGTTTATAACGGAGGCCATTCGTTGCGCTCCGATAGCCATTCCAATCGACAGTTCCGCATTGCCAAGCTGTTTCCTTGCAAGGATTGGCGCGATACTTTCCCTTCTTTTTATCTTTTGTTTGTTTTCGTCCGGCTTCTTTTGTGCAGCTGAGATGTGTCGCAGGGAGTAAGTTATTGCGATTGCTCAAGCAGGAATAGGCTCGGAGCAGAGAGGAAGTATCAAGGAGGGGGGGGGGGGGGGGGTTGTATTCTACGACAAGCAACAGTACGTACAGCCGGGCAAAGAAAAACAGAACATAAAACTTGCAAACTTCGTCCATGAAAGACAAAGAAATAATCTTGTCTGTTAAAAGAACGACGTCTGTTCAATGCTTAACTCTCACAAAACAATGAGCAGGTATTGTTGCTTTTTATATTTCGAGGCGTATGGGTACGCGTGCGTGCGTGCCTTTGTTTGTACTTACGTGCGTGCGTGCGTCCGTGAGTGGGTGAACTTCCGACGCTAAGTGGGTCAACAAAACTTGGGGGCTATCCCCAAGGTTTCCAAATTTAAGTGCAACACACAAGACCACGTTGAGAAACGCGTCTTCAAAGTATTGTGGGAAGCAAAGACAAAACTTACAATTCAGAACAATTGAAACTTCAGTCACCGAGTTCAGATACATGTTTACAAGACTAAAAAGCACAGCGCGAAAAACAATGAGCGCCTGTAAGGCATTCGTAGAAAGAATGTGTCAGATCCAGAAGCCACACTTACTTTTAAATCTTTTAAGACATGTTTCCTGCGCTGTTTTTGCAGTATTTAATGCGCCTATCACTCCTAAGCGTTTTGTTTATTAGTTACCCGTGTGATTGAACACTAAAACCTGAGAATTGCCAGGTACTGGAGCTTTTTCAACCTTCACACTGGATATGAAGCACTGCCAATCTAAATCAAATATCTCGGAACAAGTTTGTTTAAATGTCTGATTGTTCCCCCCCCCCCCCCCGTCCCCGACAATCAAAAAGTGTAAAGCGGAATCCATTGTCATGGCAGTTAAGTAAGGAATGGTGACTACCGCGCAGACGCCACGATGTGGCTCATTCTATTTTCACGCTCATCTCATTCCTAGAATGAGTCGCGTTTCGGCCACGTACACTTCCTAAGTGCTTAAGTTGTTGCAGTGGATGCGAATTCATAACCAGCGGAGCGGCACTTACCAGGCGGCCCATTTGCCAAATGCAGCCGGTACAGCCAGCGATATTATGGTCGCATGAAGGCTGCGGCCATAGTAATACATTTAAAGCGACTTCTTGACATCGGCGCTGTGGAGTAGTTGATTAGAGCTGCGTTTTGGGTGTGGGGGAAGACAGTTTGAGGGCGCATTCTTAGGATAAAATGTTCATTTTCACTATAACCCATAACTATCCCTAGGTATGTACAACCTTTTAAGTCTCATATCAGAATGCTTAGTGCGTATAACATTGTCTCGGACGCTCTAAAATAGACTTTTCTCCCGTCTTTTCTCACGATTTCGTTACATGCTTGGCGAATCATTTTCGAGCTGAAGATGAAAATGAACGGCTTGGTATACAATATACACAATCTGAGGGGTTTTGTATCAGTTTTAGGAAAATCTCTGTGACGTTCTTTTGCCGTGGTCAATTATAGGCTTCCAAGAAATGTTGCAGCACAGGCTGCAATTGGTGAATACGTGATGAGGAGCATTCTCGCATTTGATAGCCGATTTATAGGCGCTTCGCGTGCTGTTTTCAGGAAAGAAGTCGATTTCTGTGTGAGTACTTGAGCTCTGTATTGCAAAGAAACGGTACAAAGAAGCTGCAACTATTTTGTCTTTGCATTAGCTGTTTTAAACTGTAAATTCACGTGTTCTAAAAAGGCATATAACGATGGTCCATTTAATTTTTTCTTATTACAAATCTACTCCACTTTGGGTGATTTTTCAAACAATTGACCAAGCTCAAGGTATATTAATGTTATTTAAGCAATTGATTTCATAGCCTCTAGCATCAACTTCGTTGTACGTATTATACATAAAGAGGTTGAGAGCTGAAACAGGAAAACAATCATTTCTTGGGGTGTGCAACGCATTCCACGTCTAGGGCCCAAAGCAAGCGAACACATCGTCGACCAGGAGTGCAGATAAGGCACGCTGGTTTGGCACAATTTGCGGAGAACAACTGCAGTACCATAACCCAAGAGTCAAAAGATGTACTTCTAGAAACCGACGTTCAAAATGGTGATGACGTACCTTTTCGTCATAAGAGCCCAGTGACGTTGTGAGCGCTGCGCTTTTGGACATGTAGTGTCACCTTTCAGTCTATTCAGATGTCTGCGGCATGTGTTGGAACCTGTGTAAAAGTCGACGTTTCTTTGTAATAAATTACAAGGTTTGTTCACTCCGCTGCGAAGGCCTGTCACTGTAGAGGTCACCATTTACGGTCTGGCACCTGGGCGAAAGTGAAAGATACACAACAGAGGACAAACTTTCCTAACGTTGGCAATGGCGAGGCCAATTATTTCAAGCAAAAATTCATTGCTTCTGTTACAACAATGTCGCGTTACCGACCTTTCAGCAACTTCTGAGGACATTCCCTGATTTATTATTATTTTTTGCTATTTTACATTGCATCAAATAAATAAGACTTGGTGCTGAGGCCAAGCCTCCAAAATTCCCTTCGCTAAAGGACGAAACTAGTTCCCCTAAAGTCCTTCTGAACACAGCGAAAAATTGCCTCGCCGCTCGACGGACTGCGCCTTCAAAGCACCCAATTTTAACAAAAATGCAGTGTACTTAGTTCTCTGCATCGACAGCTTACTGCATCAGCTGCGTCTGCACCTGCTGCTTCGAACACTCTGTTCTCACTATTGCCCGCGTTGCAGCTCACTTTGAGCGCGAGACTACTTACTCATGTCTTGAGCGGGAGTTCTGAGCCCGTCTGACGTATTTGTGTTCCCCCAGACTATAAGGTATGCCGCGACAGGATGATACTATTCATCTCAATCACCGGGGTTATTTATTGTTCACCGCATAATCAGGACAAGAACGTATTTGTCTCAATCTTCACGTAAATATTCTGAGTTTTTTTATTACATACAACTCAGAAAGGTAGCGACGTAGATTACTCACTTGTTCATCAAATGAAGCAAATAGCACTTCATCTATTACATTTTTCGCTCTGATAATACCGATTTTTTAAACACGTTTCAAATTGTGTCGATTTTAAAAATATATCCTCAAAATCCTCAGCAACATGTCCTCAATATTCGCAGCTCAGCCACATTCGGTTCTCATTAACGTGTCACTGCGGGCCTCTGCAGTTATCTACCATGGACTTCTCGCGGTATGCCAGCTGATTTCAAGAGCGCTGAGCCGGGCGTTGGAAATAATCGGGAAAACTTCGACATAGGGCAAAATGTGATATTTTGTTACTTCGCGCCACATAGGTTTTAAGCATGGAACCTGTTTAGTTTGATATTTAGCTGAAAACACCTGCCACGTTTAAGCCGTAAACCTAACGCTGGCAAGTTTGGTTGTCACTCGAGTGGAAAAGCAAAATTATGAAGTTCATCTTACTGAACGAGGAAGTAGTCATCAAAGAGAGAATTTCTGCGGTGGGCTTCTATCGGTGCAGTGCTGCAGTATTGAAACACCCTCCTAAATTAGAATTTCCTATCCTTCTTCCGCTAAGAAAATTCTAGGAGGGCTTAGCCTACCCGTTTGTACGAGAAAAGTTTTTGACAGTAAGGTACTTGTGGGACCCAGCACGGCATGGTGGCGTTATGAAGGGCTTAGATTCACGATAACCACTTTATGCTTTGCTCGGAAGCTTTGAATTAGTTTTCACGCTTACTTCGATGTTATTAATGTACGACAGAACATAAGTGATTAAAAATAGGGGCAAAGAAAACATGAAGAAACTGGAGTGCATAAAGCAGCGTCGGTGTCGCCAAACGCTTTCGAACCCATAAATCGCCCTCCGAAGAATAAAGAAAGAAATTAAATGCCAAGGGCAGAAATTTCCCGAAGTTCTTCAGAAGTGAAATGTCCTAACCACTGACCACGTTTCAAAATCATCTGTGTCGACATTTGCTTCCAGTATTGCTTAAGAATGCATTGTATATACTTATTTTCCAAAATGTTCAAGCTGCGTTAGTCCAATTTGTTCTTGCGTTCATTGCCCCTGTTATTACATTGCGCTTACTTATGCGTATCCTGGCCTGCTAAAATCTCAAGCAGGGATTTAAGTATATGCAAATAAAAAACTGTAAAAAACTGGTGGACGCTTCACGTTCTCCTCTAAATTAAGGGTAGAACGCGAGAGCGTGTTGCAGCGCTGCCGCGGAACGCCATCGACCTTTCGGCGCGACACCTTACCCGTTGGAAACACTTTTCAACGCATTTTTAAATTTTTAATTGTTTAAAATATTTATTTGGCAAATTAAACACTATAAATTTTTTTAAATTACCATAATAAAGTGTTCGATTTCATTCTGAGCATTTTGACACCCTTGAACCACCTTTTTTGCAATTTTTTTTCATCTGTGCATTTCATTAATCAATCAATTTATTACAATTATTTCATTAACTCGCCACGGCCTATCACGCGCCAATCAATCATCAGTCACTAGAGCCACAAATTACTATGATACGATTTTTTTATGCGGCCCCTGATTATTTCCGACAAGCGGTGCCGACGCCGCCGGCTTTTCGACCGAACAAGCTGCTTACGTTGTACCGCACTATTGTACGTTGCACGTTGTACCGCACGTTCTACCGCATACGTTGTTGCCGCACTATTTTCAGCTAGAAAAAGCGGCAAGGAACCAGATCTGTTCGGTGTGACCTACAACAAAATTTATTTAGTGGTCTACGTTACGGGGTACCTCGTTGATTCGAAGGTAGCTGATCAGTGAAAACTGTAAAAGCATTGGCACTTGATGATCTTCGGCGCTTTATTACCGGTCATTGAAGTGCTTGTACGCTCGGCTTGCCCAAACGAAAGTTAGCATTTTTATTGGTAGCTCAGTCATGAAGGAATTAAACGGCACTCATAAGAAATTAATCGAAGTCAGCCGAATGCTCTCCTAAGAAGAAATCGTTGGAGGCCGGCTATTTTCTCCGTTTGGTTTCTCATCCTCGAAACTCCGCGGTCAACTCACATAAGGCCTCCTAAAGCAGATCCCGAGGTTGCATGCAGACTATTAAAAGCCTCATTAAACAACCTTCATGCGAGAACAAATTGAGAATCCCGGGCTAGTTTTCTCTCGAAGACATGATGAATGGTGGGAGCGGCGTGCTGTTCAAGATGCTCTGAAAGGTTTCCTTTCCAAGTTTTATGTTCTTAAAGCCACCATTAACTAAACACAGGGAATGCCTCAAGGGCCGCGGCAAGGCGCTGCAAGCAGCACCGCCCTAGCTTTCCGCAAGGGCCTCCCGTCTTTCAGCGCGAGCTACTCGTTTTATGCAGCGATGAGTAATTGTGGGAACGCGGTGCACGCTTGCTTTGCTGGGCGAGAAACCCAAACCCGCGTTCGCTGGATCCAAAAGATCCTCGCGGTGCTAATTAAAACCGGAACTTTAGCCGCACATGACCTCCCCCCGCCCCCCTTCTGTCTCTCTGTGACCTTACACGTCGTTCTCTCCCACTCAGGCTGGAGCAGCAACTTTACCCGCATTTCCAGCACGCTTAATTTGTGCCGCGGGAGCGCAGCTTTTCATCGCCCGCATCCCAAGCTCGCCTTTCGCCATGCAGAGCGGCTGAACGCGCGCACGCGTTCAGAGTCAACGGCGAAAGCTGAGGGCGGAGTGGAACGAGCTGGAAGTCGAGGTGAGCGAGGGCTCGGAGCGTGCGCTGCTTAGACTCGCGGCTTTCGATGCGAGACGCAGTGAACTGGAAGGCTCCGTTCGCCATAAAAAGAAAAATAAAACACTCTGCTTTCGCGAGCACACGGCAGCGCCGCACGAGGTGCTGCTTAGGAGAGCACGCGCTTTCCGAAATGAAAGTACCGGGACGATGAAAGATTCAAGGCCTCTGCCGTCGAGCACCGGTCCCGTCCTCTCTTACTTTCTCGCCCTCTGTCTCTTAATACCGCTACCGCATGCAGCCCCAACAAGGTTTAGACGAAGTTTTTGCGTCAAAAATAAAAGATGAACAAATGGGGGCCAGTGGTCCAGCTGAGTTCAGAGCGAAACAGGCAGCAAAACATCAAAGTGCGAATTGTGTAGCGTTACGTGCAAATGAAGTGAATAAATAAATATTACAAAATGGGCTCCAAGCGCAAAACGAAGGTGTGATATAAGATAGGGGAGGTTAGAAGTTAAGAGAAGCTACGAAGGGCAGCGGTGCTGTGTGTTCGGTGAGAACTTCGCAAGTTCTTCTCCACTTAAAGGTATTTTATTCACTGCAGCTGTGAAAAAGGCGATGCCAAGCACACGGGTGCTTGGGACACACGCAGGCACGCAAGTACACAGAAGAGATCTCAGGGGAGGGGGGCAAAGAAGCTAGCGAGGATAGATAGAGAAAGGGGGGAGAGGAGGAGTGCAGCGGCGGTTTAATTTCGCAAGCCGTAATTACTGGCCCCGGTCGCAACCCCCCTTTGTGGCGAAGGCGAAAGTCAGTTCTCGCCCCGGCGGCGTCCAACCCCATTAATGCGGCCAATTTAGTTTGCAAAAAAGTGTCTGCTTCAAAGGGCGGTGAGCCGCATATTCTGCCAGAGGTCACAGTTAGAACGGGTGCCGTAATGCTCGCGTGTCGGTTTGTCGCTCTTGTGGCTGCGGGTTTTGCTGTCTAATATTCTCTTTTTCACAGTTCTTAATCGTTGCACATAATGTTGTGGAGTGTGCGCTGTACAGTTCCGCATGCAATGGTGTGAAATTCGAAAACAATGTCCCTGCACTGGTTTTGTTAGGCCACGTTGTTACGAAAGGAGTGACTGTGCGAGACTGGTTTTGGTTACAACCAAAAGTAATGGAAGTCCTTGCACATGGCAAGGTTAACGAAGGAAATATTGGTGCTGCTTTATCAAGCTAAATAAGGCGATCAAAATTAGGCTTTGCAAATTTCTCAAAATTAGTTGCTTGGAGCAAGGCGACATAGATCTGTGCACATAGTTATGCGGCCAGTGGTCACAACGTGAGAAGAAATTGTCAGCGTCGCGGACCTAATCAACTAAATTATATTAATGAACTTTGTAGCTACTGCACCTAGTGCGAATCATCAAAGTGGAAATATTGAGGCGATCGCATTTCTAGACTACTCCTTTCAGTAGAATTCTTCTAGAGCACGCTTGTTCCGAGGTATTTTCCTCACAAGTTTGTAATCATTTCTGGTAATTGCTTTTAATTATCAGAAATCATCCTCCCTAGTGTGATGTACTCCTTTCATCTGCTCTTTCTTCTATATCGAAACCCGAAAGTAAACAAGAAACATTTTTCAGCGTGGTGAACAGTTGGGAGCGAATATCTCAGAACACATGCGTACCAGGAGATCCATACAACATGAAATCGCGTACGATTATGACTGCCTCTAAGTATACAATATACACATGCCTGCTTACTAAAAGAATCTTTAATCACTAAATTAAGAACTCAGTAAAAAATAATTTGCTGATTTTAGTTTATTCGGTTCCTAAACATGAAAACAGTCTCACTTTGTGTTCCCCTAACCGCATAAGTTTTGTGCAAGGGTGGGTCGCGCGTATCTCTCAGCACCTAACTTTAAGACATTTGTAAAGGTTACATTTTTTGGCCCTCTAAGTTCATGCTAAACGTGTGCTCTAAAGACGGTAAAATAAAAATAAACTCTTCAGATGGGAGTCCCCGTAGTTGAAATTTCCGTCCGAATATGAAGAAAGAAGCCTCATCTTTGCGGAGTGATGAGCAAAATTTGTGTTGACAAGTTGCCGCATTTTAGTGTGCTAAAAATAAAGCCTCCAATCTCACATTCGGTGCATGTTTGTCTGCCCGAAGCCTGTGGCAGGTGGCCCACCTACCACATTGGGTAAATAGCAACCTGCCCATCGGATTTTGGAAAACCATCCAGAAATCTTTATGGCCACCTATGCGAAGCGCTCTATTGCAAAACGCTTTATGACCGCGGGTGGGTTTCGAACTCGCGGCGGCACGGACACATCAGCTTCGCTGGCCGCTGCATTCGTCCACTACGTCATCGCCACAGCGGAACATCCCGCGTATTTAACTGCCAGTCTCTAGCTTTTCTTCTTGTTGCTGCCTCTGAAGCGATGGCCCATACCCACGAGGGGACTGGCCAGACGTTGATGACCATGATGATGATAATGACTTGTTGATGACAGAACACACCACAATAGCATCGCCCTTATCAAACGAGCCTCGAACCGAAGCCGAAACTAAAGTGAAAACGTAAATTGGAGCACGCCTATTTCGCATTTGGCCTAACACACTAAATAATCGGTCACTTGAGTTTTTGCTGACAGTAAAAAAGCAATTCCTCTCAATTTCGTGGCAGTTTTCAACCGGTGACTGCACTTAAATTTCGCACGTATCTGCACATAAATCAGGGACCCGCAACAGGGATCAATATGCAGCTGAACCCTCATTCTTATATGCTCGGTCTCTATGCATAGTCACAATTCTTGGATTCAAAATAATTTCTGACCGTTGAAATCTTATTTGTTCCTGTCCAAGAAGATAGGAATCGGGAAACAAGAAGTCTACTCATAAGCGAAAGAATTTCACCTGACAAGGAAGAAAAAAAGGCGCCTTCGCAGGGAGACAACAAGCAAAATAGAATAATAAGCTAGACATGCATGCTTCCCAAAACAACACTCTTTCAGTGATGTGACCTTAATTCACCTGTATTTACAAAGCGTAAGATGGACTCGCCGACGCAAGGCATCACAACAGGCTTTTGTGACTACCCGTACGGCGCCGAGGCATCTAATCCTTTCAATCAACAACTGTATTCTCTCGAACCACTAGCAACCTGGTTCCCGCCCAGGAAGCACAGAGTGCCTCTGCTTGTGCTGCTTTGCCTGCCTCGAGAGGCGAAAAGCGTCTGAAAGATTGAGAAAGCGCTTTCAGCCATGGGTAAGAAAATAAGAAAGAGGAGTGGCACGGGCCGCTATCCTCCTGTTCTGAAGATGACACGAGCCTCGCTTTTGAAGCCGCCAAAAACCACACAGTGTACACATGGTGCTGCTTTAGCGCAAGGGGTGGAAGCCGGGGCTGCCTCGAGCTGAAGCGCAAACCTCTGCGTAAACTCTCCGGTGCTCGTTGATTGCTCCCCAATAGGGAGAATGTTATTTTGTTCCTCCCTCTTCCATTTTCCTATCCCTTCATCGCGCTAATAAGCGGCGTTCTCTGTTTCGAGAGTAGAAGCGTGCTTTGCACTCGTCAGTGCGCCTGGCTCCCGTCGAGATTAACATTTCCGCACCGCGTTTCTTCCAGTTCATCATAAACTTACGACGCAATATACGGAGGGAATTTTTTTTTTCCGAAATTCCGCATTTTTTAGCGAGTGCATTTTTTTATGCACGCGCAAGAGAGCAATGTGAAGTGGTCTGAAAGCTGACGTGTCGTGATCCCACTCTTTAAATAGAAAAAAAAGTGACTAAAACGAATTTTGAAGTGTGCTTTCGTCAAAGGCGGAACCTGAGAATACTGCTCTGCTTAGATAGAAAAACACAGTTGTGCGTAATAAAGTTTAAATGTAGTCACTCAAACGAACTAGCCCCTCTTTTTTTTGTGCTGGAACCGTTTCCGTTGTCCGTACAGAAGGACATCGTGGGCAAAAATATAATGCGAAAAAAAAAGAGGAATCTCCATAGAGCTTCAAAAATGTAGTTTGAGTCTAGCATAAGAGCTATTGTGTTAACGAGAGCGACCTGAGATGTCCTTCATCAGAAGGTTTTGTAACAATGCCTAAAGAATAGTTTTTCGATTAAATACTGCGCTGTTGCAGCATGGTAGTGTTAGCCAGGGAAGAAGCGAGGAAGTTATTTATAACTTTTAATTGCTAACTGAAATCTAATGCTTCATTTTCTTGCAATCAAACCCAGCGCGGCATTATGACTAGAACTTTGCACTAATTTGTCATTAACTAAGTATATGTGAGTGGCACTGTGGGCGCCGTAAACTGAAACGGGCTGCCAGAGGAGCGCTCTCAGCCATGCTCACAAGCACATATCACTTTGCAGTGTGCTTGTCGGTCGCCCCTGAACAGCATTCACAAATGCGATACGATATAAACTCTGCGAGCTTTGGAAAAAAAATGATTTATGAT